>NC_140070.1:146777680-146909884 GCF_964194135.1 Talpa europaea | reverse complement strand
GCTCGGGCCCGCCCTTCTCCCCGCCCCCGCCCGCCAGGGGAGGCCGGGCGCGCCCGCGCGTTGCCGTGGCTACCGCGACGCGCTGGCAGGGCCGGGCGGGCGCGCTTCCGGGGCGGGCCGCGCCGCCGGAAGTGCGTGGCCGCGGGCCATGGCGGCGCTCGGCGTCCTGTGCCTGCTGCTCGGGGCGGCGGCCGGGCCGCGGGCGGCGGCCTCGGGCGAGGAGTTCTGGCCCGGCCAGTCGGCGGCCGACATCCTGGCGGGGGCGGCGTCGCGCCGGCGGTGAGCGCGCCGGGCGGCCGGGCCCGTCTGGCTCCGCGGCCGGGGCAGGGGCGGGCGGCCCGGCGGGCGCGGGCCCGGGGTGCGCCTGGCCGCCCGCGGTCTCCGCAGCTTCGTGCGAGCGAGGCCGCGCCGGGGCTGCCCGCCTGCGGGCGCGGGGAGGCCCCTCGGGGCGGGTCCTCGGCCGGCCGCGGAGGTTCCCCAGGCCCCGGGGCGGCGACAGCCCCCGCCCGGCACCCCGCGGAGACCACCGGGGGGGGGGCCCCCCGCGCCTGCCGGGCGGCCCCTCGCCCGGAGGCGCTGCGAGGACGGCAGCGCCCGCCGTGGCTCCCGCGCGGCCACTCGCGCCCCCAGACTGTGCCCGGCGGGCGCCGCGCCCCTCCCCTCGGGGCTGCGCGCGGAGGGACCCCCCAGCCGAGCCGCGCGGGCCGCCGCCCTGGCCCGGCCGCGCCCTGCGTCTGGCCGCGCGGGCCGGGCTCGGGCCTGGGCGGCGCTGCCTCTGCCCACAGCCGGGGCTGCGGCCGGGTGCCCGCGGCGGGTCCGTGCCGGCCCTGGGACCGCCCCGCTCTCCCCAGGTATCTCCTGTACGACGTCAACCCGCCCGAGGGCTTCAACCTGCGGCGGGACGTGTATGTCCGCGTGGCTTCGCTCCTGAAGACGCTGCTCAAGACCGAGGCGTGGGCGCTGGTGCTGCCCCCGTGGGGCCGCCTCTACCACTGGCAGAGCCCCGACCTCCAGCAGGTCCGCATCCCCTGGGCTGAGTTCTTCGACCTCCCCAGCCTGGAGCGCAACATCCCGGTGCTGGAGTACGAGCAGTTCATCGCGGGTGAGCCCTGGCGCCTGCGCCCAGGGGGCCACACCCCGCCACCCTGGGGGCTCTCCCTGCTGGGCATTTGTGCCGCCTGTGCTGCGGCTGCCCCCACGCACCGCTGCTGCCCAGCCGTATCCTGGCCAGACTCCTGTGCCCAGAGCCTGTTCCTCCCAGCGCCGCCTGCAGGCGTGGCCCTGCAGGTCCCGGCTCCCGTGGGCCCGCGTCTTCCCACACCCGGCCTGGCGGGGCCTGTGGCAGGTGGGAGAGGAGCCGTGGGTTTCTTCACAGCTGCTTTGTCTTAACAGACAACGTGGGCACCCACCTTGACACCCCTTTGGAGGGGCTGTTTCTGGGAGTCCCAAACTTGTGACGAGGTCTGCTGGCACCTCCCCGGAGGAGCACAGGCTCCCGTCTTCCAAGACACCGTCGTCCTGGCTCCTCAGCCTTGTGCCCACTGGGTGGGGCACACGTCCACAGTGGAGCCAAGGGTGGAGCGGCCACCCTGACTCAGCCTACCAAGCTACTGCCCCCTCCCCATGGGCAGCCCAAGCTCTGAGCCGGTGGCACTAGGGACATCAGCCTGGGGACATGTGTCCTGCAGCTGGAGCGGGGGGACTCCCTTGGGGTGCCTGCCCCGGACAGGCCGCCAGGATTGGGGGTGCCCACTCACTGTCCCCCACACAAGGGCCCCTAGAGTTGCCAACCGAATGCCCCCACGGGGCAGGCAAGCCCGCAGAAGACAGGCCAGGCGGGCACTGGTGCTGAGGCCCCGAGGAGGGCGCACAGGCGTGCTCAGCATGGGGGGACAGTGTGGACCGGCGCCAGCGTGAGGCCGGCTATGCCGAGTGGGCACAGATGGGCAGGCAGGAGGGTGAAAGGTCAGGAGAGGAGCCCCCACCATGCTGGGGCCCCTACCGCGTTGGCAGCTTTCTTCCATCCTGCCTGCTTTAGCCGGCAAGTCCCTCCTTTTGGGGAAGGAGGCGGCGCCCCAGGAAGAGGGGTCCCAAGGGTGCCTGCAGCCCTGGGGACGCGCTGGGCGCAGTGCTGAGCCCCCGCGGTCTTTTCCAGAGTCCGGCGGGCCCTTCATCGACCAGGTGTACGTCCTGCAGGGCTACGCCGAGGGCTGGAAGGAGGGGAGCTGGGAGGAGAAGGTGGATGCGCGGCCCTGCATCGACGCGCTGCTGTACACGCAGGACAAGCACGAGTACTACAGGTGGGCCGCGGCCTGCACGGGGCCTCCCTGCGTGGCCGCCCTTGCCCACCGCTTGACCACCAGCGTCCACCCGCAGAGTGGCGGGGCGGCCGGAGACCCCCTCCTGGGAGCCGGTGGCCTGAGGAGCCGCCCGTCCCCGCGCCCACGCCAGGGGTGTCCCCGCCACGGGGAAGGGCCTCGGGCCCGGCGCGGCGCATCCGGCGCACTCATGGCCGCCCCCCGTGTTGCAGAGGATGGTTCTGGGGCTACGCAGAGACCCGGGGGCTGAACGTGTCCTGCCTGTCCGTGCAGGGCTCCGCGTCCATCATGGCGCCCGTGCTCCTGAGGAACACGTCTGCCCGGTGAGAGCCCCGAGCCCGCGTCCTGCACGATGCCCTACATGACCCTCCCCCCTGCCCCCCACGAGGGCCAGAGATACACAGCGGGGCCCCGGGGCCACCCCTGGACGCCAGTCTGACCCCAGCGGGGTCACCTGAGTCCCGTCCTGGCCCGTCTGAGGTGACGGCACAGGGCCCCAGGGGGACGCATGGTGTCCCCGCTGGGCTGGCGCGGGGGCTCTGTGGTGGAGGGGGCTGGTGCGGGGGCACGCGCTGGCAGCGTGGTCGGTCCAGGGGTGTGCGCCCGCCTGTCCTGCGGTCAGGGCCGGTGCTGCCCCTCTCAGAAACTCTGTCTCGTGTTCTTCCTCTCCTGAGGGGGCGTGGCCGGCAGGGCGGGCGGGGTGTGGGTGCCCCACCCCAGGGCGCAGGCTGGGCGTGTCTGGGTGGCGTCCCCAGTGGGCCTGCTCCGGGGGTCCAGCAGCGTGGAGACCCTGTCCCGGAGACCAGGGCCGGGGGCCGGGCAGCCTTTTCCGAGTGGCCGAGGTGGTCCCTGGATGCGCACGCGGGGCAGGATCCGGCGCTGAGGCCCCGTGTGCTGACAGGTCCGTGATGCTGGACAGAGCCGAGAACTTGCTGCACGACCACTACGGGGGCAAGGAGTACTGGGACGTGAGTGCGGGGGTGGGGGGCACCCCACGGCTGTCCTGGAAACACCGCGGCAGTGGCCGTCCCGTCGCCTGCCCGCACGGGGGCTCCCGGGGCGCTGCTGGGGGCGGCATGGCGGGCATCGGTCAGGCCCGGGCAGCCCGGCGTCCCCGCCACGGCCCTCCCCCCGGCCTCCCCCCGGCCTCGGCTAGGCAGACGGGCTCAGGCCGCTCTGCCCGCAGACCCGCCGCAGCATGGTGCTGGCCCGGCACCTGCGGGCCGCCGGGGACGCCTTCCGGAGCCGGTACCTCAACTCCACGGACGCCGCAGACGGGATCCCCTTTGAGGAGGACTGGACCCGCATGAAGGTGGGGGCGGGCTCGGTCACCCCGACGCCGCCCAAGCTGGCCACGCCTCTCAGCTGCGCCCGCCGGGACCCACTGCCCCCCACCGCCCTTGCAGGTCCAGCCCGGCTCCTCGCGGGGCGGCCCGTACCTCGGCGTCCACCTGAGGAGGAAAGACTTCATCTGGGGCCACAGGAAGGACGTGCCCAGCCTGGCTGGCGCCGCACGCCAGATCCGCAGCCTCCTGCAGGCCCACGGACTGGACAAGGTGTTCGTGGCCACGGACGCTGTCAGGACGGGTAGGCGCCCCCCGCCCCCCGGCTGGCCTGGGTGCCCGCGGTCACCCGCGCAGCCACCCACCCACAGCTGCTGCCCACAGAGCAGGAGGAGCTGCGGCGGCTGCTGCCCGAGATGGTGCGCTTCGAGCCGGGCCACGCGGAGCTGGCGCTGTACGGGGATGGCGGCGTGGCCATCGTGGACCAGTGGGTCTGTGCCCACGCCAGGTACGCACCCCGGCTCCTGGGGCACCGGCAGGGTGGGACAGCCACCCAGAGGGTGATCCTTCTCCAAATTCCGCACGCGGTCACCGTGATGGAGCCGCTTCTGCGGGGCTGGGGCTGGGGCGCCCCCAGCAGGGGGCACAGATCACTCTCAGCTCCGCTCTGCCACGCGGCGGCCCTGCAGGCCAGGCCTCAGGTCAGGATGGAGACTGGGGCTCTGCGGGCCGCCTGTCTCCCGCCTCGGTGGTGCCCGACCTTTGGTAGGGGGTCTTGCCCGGCCAAGGGCGAGCAGAGCCTGGTCTGCCCATGCAGGGCCTGGCTGCCCGGCCCCTAGTCTGGTCTCCCGCTGGCTCGGGCATGGAGAGTGGGGGCGCCTGCTGCCACCAAGTGCCCCCCTCATGGCAACTCTAAACCCATAGGGTCCTGGCGATTCCCTGTTGTAGGTGGGGGGCGGGGGCCTCTGCACAGCTGGTCTCTGACCTGAGCCTGCCAGCCTGGCTGCTCCTACGCCTGACCCCCGCTCAGGGCGGCTGCCAGGTGCTGCTCCGGGGCCTCCTCGCCGGCCACCCTCTGGTGGTGCCGCCTGGGGGTGGGGGCTGTGGTCTGAGGACCTGCCCCCAGCGCCCCCATGAGGCCCGGACTGTCCCTGCGCTGGCAGCAGCAGGGGATGAGCTGGTGGGGCTGGGCCCCAGCATGTGTCTGGCCGCACAGTGACCGCCTAACCCGGCAGGTTCTTCATCGGCACCTCGGTCTCCACGTTTTCTTTCCGGATTCACGAGGAAAGAGAAATCCTGGGGTTGGACCCCAAGACCACGTACAACCGCCTGTGTGGCGACCAGGAGGAGGACTGCGAGCAGCCCACGCGCTGGAGGGTCGTGTACTGAGGTGTGGGGCGCACGAGCCTGGGCCAGGCCGTGGGCCAGGCAGTGGTTTCTGTCGGGTTTGTAGCTGTAGGCGCCAGGCGGTTTTCGGGGCTTCCCAAGGTTCGGCGTGCTGGACAGCGGCGGGGCCGTGCGGGGCAGCACCTGTGCCATCCGGGGCCCTCTGCTCCCATGCCCGTGGCCACGGAGCCCGGCCTGGGGCCTGCTCAGGGCCACATGCTCTGCGTTGGGTCAGGGCCAGAGTCCGGGCGGGCCGGCGTGCTGTTGGGAGAGGCCACGCTCCCGGCCGCCCCATGAAGCCGGTCCTGGACACAGCAGGGCCCTGCCACGGGGCCCAGCACGCACGTCCCACTGGCCTGGGACAGCGCCCGAGTGGCGGAGCTGACCCAAGGGCCACGGGCAACAGACCGGCGCCGCCTCCGCAGTGGGCCCTGAGCGTGGGTGGAGCCAGGAGCAGTTCTCCCTTTGTAACTCAGACGCAGTCAATAAATTTTATAGAAAACTGGAACCTGCCGGCCTGTGTCCTCCTTGAGCTGCCTGGCGTAGGGCACCGCCGCCTGCCTGGTGCCCAGCCCTCAGAGCCACAGCCGCCACAGGGACACTGAGGGGTGGGGAGCCGGATGGGGGGGCAGCAGGGGGTGAGCTGCAGGCTGCCGGGGCCCAGGGGTCTGCAGGCAGCACAGGCAGAGGCGGGGAGGCTGCCCACTGGGGCGTCTGAGCGAGACGGGCCCTGGCAGGGTGCTCTGGCACGGCTGCAGTCGGCTCGGGGTCCAGCTGCAGGCAGGGCTGTGTGGCCACTTGCTGACGGTCCGGCTGGGGCCGCGATCCTTGCCCAGCACAGCGCGGAGAACAGGTGGGGCCCGACACCCAGCCGCGGGCCCAGCCTCAGGAATGTCGTGCGGAAGGCCGCGCCCACCAACCTCCCGCGGCCGCTGGACTTCAGAGCAGAGCGGGAGTCTGGCCTTGGGGGTGGCCAGCACCACCATGGGCCCAGCCTGGGGGAGCACCGGGGGCTGCGGGGGAGCCCTGGGGGGCTCTGCTTGGCTCCCCGAGGGTCAGTGGAGGCACCCGGGCCCCCCGCGTCCCTCTAGTCCCACTCACTTGGACCGAGGTCCCCGAGTGTCACTGTGTGAGGGGCCCGTCTGTGAGGGCCCCCAAACCTCAGGGCTCCTGGAGTCCTATGCTCTCGTGGCAGCCTCTGCGGGCAGCACTGGTCCCCGAGAAGACCCCATGTTGGACTGGCACTGGAGGCTTTCCCTGTGCCCACAGAGTTCCTCCCTGCTGGCTGCTGGACCCGGACACAGGGATCCTGACTAGCACCCCCACCCCGCCCTGCTCAGCCTCTGCTACTGAATCTTGTGGAAACACAGGGGGACCCTCTGTCAGACTCCTGGACGTCACGGACTCGGGGCTTCTGCTGCGGCTGCTGCGGGACTGCAGGCCACCCCGGAGGTCACAGAGCTGCGAGGCAGCAGGGAGGTCGAGGCGGGAGGCCGGGCCTGGGGACACAGCCAGGTGTAATTGCTGCCAGCGCTGGCCTGGACACTCGGGGGCGGGGGAGGTGCCCCCAAGTCCCTGACACTCCGCGCTTCCGGCTCGGGGCTTGGTGACTCCCAGCAAGGAGCCGCCTGTGCTGTGCGGGGCACGGCCAGGAGGGGGCGCTTGTTCCAGGCCCAGCCTGCGCGGCGTCCCGGGGCTCCGGGCACCGGGGGCTCCTCCCAGGCGGGCGCAGAGGTGGCCTGGGCCCAAGGGTCCCGCAGGAGCAGGACAGCCACGGCCGGGCTGTGGCAGCTGCGTGTGGAACCCCTGCCCCCAACGGCTGCTCCGCTCCCGCAGCCGAGCCTCAGCGGAGCGGACGCCAGGCTGCCTGGTGCTCGGAGGCGGGCAGCCCCTTCGCTCAGCCAGGGCGGCCGCCTTCAGGCACAGCTGGATCCAGACACCTGGGTGGCATGGTGGGGTCTGGTCCGTGCCCCCCTCTGCTCCGCTGTCTCCTGGGGACCCCTGTTCTCGTGCGCCATGAGTCCTCGCACACACGTGAGTCACGCCCACCGGGGCCCCACGCGGGCACACCCAGCTGCCATGCAAAGTGGCAACAGGAGAAGTGGCTGAGTTTCCGAGTTCCCGTGGGCCCGGAGGGTTGTGTCTGGCCCAGAGCCCACCAGGTGCCTGGCCCCAACCTCCGCCTGGGCATCCGGGGAGCCACCTCACCACCGCCGCCTCCCTCCCTCATGCCCCCCCCGCCACACCCAAGTTCTTGCTCTCCCCCCACCGCGGCCCCTTGGCCTGGGAGCTGCGAGAACCTACTTGGGGACCTGGCAAGTGGTCTCTGGTGGGGAGGCAGGACAGCAGCCCGCGGGCCTTGGCTGGCGCTCCTGCCTCTGCCCACCCGCTGCCCAGGCCCCCCGCCCAACGCGGCGCAGCCTCCTCGGTGAGCCCTGCCTCATTCCTCGCTTGGCCCTGCCTCGGGTGGCCACATGCAGCCTGCGTGTGGTGGGCACTACCAGGACCTGTGGTGCCGACCCGGTCCCTAAACAAGCAGGAGGAAAGCTCTGCACCCACCCCCCCAACCAAGGTCCCAGCCATCTCCGGACAGACCCACGTCACCCCAGGGCATGCAGGACCCTCTCACATGGTGGCGCCGGCTGGTGTCTGGCCCTGCCTGGCTGTGGCCGCCTGACTGGGGAGAACAGGAGGTAACCCCGGCCCAAGCCAGGCCCTGAGCAACCTCTTCCGCTTGTCCCCGAGGGTCAGCGGCCTCTGGGCCCACTACGCCACACCCCGTGACCGCCAAACCCCAGAGCCGCTCTGCAAGCAGGATGGGCAGCGCCGGCCACGGCACTTGGGACCCCACACAGGGTGACCGCGCGCGCCCAGGAGTGTGGGGTCCCTGGGGCCCAAGGGTGAAGACATGGCGGCGTCCTCCAGGAAATGCCGCCCGCCCCCTCCCGGCCCACCTCCGTCTTTGAATGTGCCTGTTACCTCCGTCCTTAGGATGACCACGAGTTTGTACAAAGTGACTTTAAACAGGGCGTCCCGCCGGCTCCCCAGGTCCCGGAGCTTCACCCCCGGCCCAGCGCGGGCGAGGACGGCCCCGCCCTCCCCAGCACCCCCCCCACCTGGGCCCCTGGCACAGACCATGCGGGCGGCCAGGCCTGACCCCGTGACGGCAGCGAACGAGGGGTGCCCCAGGAGCCGTTCCCCCGTGGACTCCTGAGGGGGTCGCCCCGACTTTCTCCTGAGGCTTGTCTTTTCTTCATGCAACATATTTTCACTTTAACGTTGCTTTTAATGTGGAAAAAGAAAGAACAGATGCGAAACCGATGGTGGCGATGACTCGCGTGCAGCCTGCAGGGCTTCCTGCCGCAGCTGCGCCCTCTCAGACAGCCCCTCTCGCCCCATGCCGCGCCCACGCCACACAGAAGGGGAAGATTCACGAGGCAAAGGTGATGTGAGGCTCCCGGGGGGCTGGGCTGCCCCCCCACACCCGCCAGCTCCCGGCGGCCTCACGGGGCTCCTCTGTGCCCTGCGGGCTGTCCACTCCGCCCACACGGGGGCGCTCTGCACCCCAGGAAGCCGAGAGCCCAAGTGGGCAGTGCTTGTGCGCCCCGTTTCCACCGATGGGCAGGCCACGGCCGAGTCACCTTCACACAGTGTCCCCCTCTGCCGCCCCAGAGGCCTGACCCCCTGCAGCAGCTCGGGCTCCTGGGAGCCGTCGGCACACCCGGCCGAGACCAGCCCCGGCGCGAGCCCGACCCCACGGAGCTCGGCCCACGGGACCAGGCGCAGCACAGGCTCGGCGGGACCCGGCGCCACCACAGTGACCTCGGCCGCTGGGCAGGCTGAGGGGCCAGGGGCCCTCCATCCACTCCCAGGGAAGGGCCCGCTCCAGGCTCCGCACAGCTCCAAGGAATTATTTGGATAAAAAGAAACTCCAGCGAAATCGACGCCTCTGAGACGCCGACTCGTGCCTCTGGAAATGAAGCGCCCGGGTGTGGTCCCCACGGAACGTGAGGGTCGACGGAGCGAAGCGAGGCTGAGGGTCACACGCGGGTCCTGTCCCCCCAGGGTCCTGTGCCGGCCACAGCACGGGGGAGCCCCAGGCGGCCGCGGACGACCGGCCCGACGGGACGGACACTACAGGCTCAGCAAACAAAACGGGGTGGCCTGCTGGCCCCGGGGTGGCCGGCTCAGCGCCCCTGTGGCCTGGCGGGACAGCTGGCGCGGGCAGGAGGGGCCGCCAGCTCGGGCCGCGCACAGGGGCCCTCGTGGGTGCGCGGGAATCGACGTCCTCCGGGCTCTGCCATCGAAGTCCATGTTTCAAAAAACTCAGTCCCTCTCCCGACCCCCACGAGAGCAAACAGCAGCGCGGGGGCGCGAGGCCACTCCTTTGGAGCCGCGGGGCTCTCTCCGCACCAGGCCCCAGGCAGGGCCACCGCCCCAGTGGTCAGTGCGAGGACCGGAGGAGCTACCGGGGCCAGGCCACGGCATGCGGCACACAGGGGCCTGTAGGGCTCGCTCTGAGCCTGGGCCTGGGTCCAGGAGGAGCCGCTGCCCCCGTGCCCGCCCACGCAGGAAGCCTCCAGGAGCCAAGGCTACGGGCTAGAGGGTGCCCAGGCCGAGGGGTGCAGCCTGAGTGTTAGGGGGGTTCCCGCGTGCGGGGGCGGGATAGCCCGGGCTGGGGGGGCGCGCGGGGGGGTGTGTGTGCACAGACAGCCCCCACCTGTGTTTTCCATCTAGAAATACTCTCTTGCGGAGGCGCTAACGTGGCTACAGGCCTGACGTGGTTTCCTCTCGTTTCACAAACGACATCCCTAGCTCAGAATAAATTATTTATTCGAGGGTTTCACACAAAGTCTACTTTGCTAACGCGAGGAAGCCCTACTCAGTAGAACTCGGTTTCTAGACGTGAACTGAGGCTGGAAGCAGCTGCTGCTAATTCGGGGGCTGCAGCCGCAGAGAGCGAGGCCCCGCGGCACCCCAGCCCCCTTCGGCGGGAGCCCCCGACATGCCCGGCCCAGCGAGAAGTCCTGGTGGCCCATCAGGGCGTCGGGGCGAACTGGTCCTGCTCGTTGGGCTTCTCCACCCAGGCGCCCAGCCCCGCCTTGATGAAGGCCCTGAACAGGCAGGCCTTGGCCGCCTGGTACTCGCGGGCCACCAGCTTGGACTCGTGGTACAGGTGCGGCTTGGCGATCTTGGAGCGCTGCAGGTGGGCGGGGACCTGAGCGGGCAAGAGCAGGCAGAGTCGGCGCCGGCTCGGGCGAGGCGCTCCCTCCCCACAGCAGAGGGGCCCGGCAGGCGTGCGGCCGGGGAAGGGCTGGGTGGGCTCGAGCCTCCCGGCAGGGGCGACGCACATGGGGTGAGGGGGCCCGAGGCCGCGGGGCGTGTGACCTCTGGAGCGGCGCCGTCAGGGCCCGTTGCCCTGCTGAGCCCGCCCGCCCGCCGCCCGGTCGGCCCCCCACGCGTGGCGCGGTCAGCGCCGGCTGCAGCCGGGAAAGGCCTTAAACCCGCCCCAGGGGAGCGCCGCCTGGAGCACGGCGCCGCCGCGAGAGGTCACTGTCGGGAAAGGCCCGCGGCGGCCGCACAGCAGAGGCCCGGCAGCCTCCCGGGGTTGGTGGCGCCGGCCGGGAGGCGGGGGCAGCATCCCCTCGGCGGCCCTCCCGTCCAGGGGTCCCAGCGGGGCGGCGGCGGGGGCTGCCCGAGACCCGGGCGGGGCCTCAGTACCTTGCCGTGCACACGCATCCAGCGACAGTACAACGCGTGCTTACACAGGCGGGAGGCTCGGCCCAGCTCGTCCTTCCCCGTCGTGGCATTGATGACCTCGATGGCCGAGTCGCCCACCGTCCAGTTGACGCTGAAGTTGGGCGCCTTCCCCGGCTGCCGCGCCTCGGCGTTGCTGATGCCTGGAAAGGAGCGGGCGGGTGACCCGGGGCTGCTGTGGGGCCGCAACCAGCCCCGGGGTCAGGCGTCCGTCGGGCCGAGGCAGAGGCCCTGTCAGAGCGCCCGGCGGTCCGGAGCTCACGCCACTCCCTGCCAGCACGCAGCCCCCCTCCTGGCCCTCAGCGCCCGCGAGCCCCACGCCCTCCGGGGAGAGCTCTGCCTGCTCCGAACGGACACCTGGTGACACCCGGTGACGCCCGAGTCATGGTGCACAGGGTGCGGGGACTCCCGGCGCCCGCAGAAGGGACTGGTGGGGCCTGACGACACGCCCAGACCAGGAGGCTGCAGCCCCGCGCCGTCCCTGCCCCCTCAGCGCCCCTGGGCCGTCGCGCTCACACCTTAACCGCAGCTCCCGGGTAAAGAGGGGGCTCCTGGGGGCTGGGCTCAGCGCACCTGCCCGGCTGGGGGGCATGTGGCCTGTGTGGGGTGAGTGGGGGTCAGGCCTTTGTGCCCTTGGTCTCTGTGGCCATCACCTGCGGCCTGGAATGCAGGGGGCGCTGGGGAGCTGGGCGCAGGCAGGGGCCTGACTGTGGACACCTGGAGCATGGGTGGGCCGGGGCTGAGGCTCTAGGGGCATCAGGGCACGGGGGATGTGGGGGGGCAGAACAGCCAGGAGAGGAGACCGGGAGAGGCCCGGAGCCAGGGAGAGTGGAGACTCGCCGCCCTGTGCCTGGCGGCCTCAGGGCGGGTGGCGCAGAAACATCACTGCCGCCTGGAAAAGCCTCCCCTGCTGCTCTACTTCCCAGCCCCTCCGGCTCCCGCACCACACGGAGACCGCCCGCCAGGGGGCACAGCAGCACCCGAGGCCGGGCCTGCAACTGAAAACAAGGAAAAGGGAGCCTGTTTCCTTCTTAAGGTTTACGCCCTTGCTAAGCACACCCCCTCCGAGCCCTTGCTAAACGCGCTCCTGACCCTGAGCTAGGGAAGGGCGGGCGCAGAGTTCGGAGCAGCCGGTCATGAAGGCAAAGGGCAAGCTGCCTGCCCCGACCAGCGCCCGCTCTGCCCGCCCCCCAGCCCCCACCCACCCTCTCCCCTCCTGGTCTCTGGGGCCGGCCATCCCGTCTTCAGGCCTGGCGCGGGCAGCTCTGTGGTGCCCTCCCTAAGAATCACGACACCCTAACTTCCAAGCCCTGAGGCTGCGCCTCCCATCAAGACCCTTCCAGCTGCTCAGATGTGGAGCCTCTGCACCGAGGGGCCCGGGCAGCAGCCACGTCAGTAGCACCAAGGAGGGACCCATGCCGAGGTCCTCTGCTCAGGGTCCAATGCGCCCTCCGGCCAGCCCCGCGGGTGAAGACCAGGCCCGCTGGCCCAGAAGGAGCGCCAGAACCAGCAGGAGGTGCCCGAGGTCCCAGGGTAGGGCTGCTGGGGGCCACTCAGCGTCCAGGGGCTGAGAAGCCCGGAGCCAGGAGCCCAAAGGCAGGAGGAGGGGGAGACACCCTCCACCAGGGAGGCAGGAAAGGGGTGACCCCCTCCGCCCACCTCCACCGGGCAGGCGGTGGCCTCCTGGACTGGCCCCGGCCTCCTGGACCGGCCCCCGCGCCCCGGCTGTGCCCTCGCACTCTCCACTCGGCACCTGCGCCCCGCGGCTCCGGAGCGTCCCGGATGTCCCGACCCCGAGGGCCTCGTGGCTGCCCCCACCGGCCTCAGCTCCGGGTGACTGCGCTCCCCAGGGGGCCGTTGCTGACGTCCTCGCGGGTCCTCAGACTCGCTGCTGGAGCCTCCTGGCGGCCCCTAGCGCCTGCTCCCCCTGGGCCCCTCCCTGGAAAGGGCGACGCGGCGGGCGCAGACCTGAGTCCAGGGGCAGCCTGGCCAGAGAGCCCCGCCCGAGGGCCATGTCGTCCTCCAGACAGGAGTCCAGCGTCAGCCGGGCCCCACCTGTGGAGACGATCAGGGGGCGCTGGCCACACGCGGCTGCCCCGGGAGGGCTGTCCTCTCGGACGCATCCGCGGGGCACGTGGCAGTGT
Organism: Talpa europaea; assembly: GCF_964194135.1. NCBI lineage: Eukaryota > Metazoa > Chordata > Mammalia > Eulipotyphla > Talpidae > Talpa > Talpa europaea. The sequence goes on along the minus strand of NC_140070.1, from coordinate 146,896,996 downwards.
GTGGACGCCGGCCCGGCCGGCTCGCGACAGGGGGTCCCCATGGGCACAGCTGCGGGAGGCGCTGGCTACAGGCCCCCCACGCCAGGCGTGGCTCCCGGGGGACCCTCAGACCCTGCCTCGCGGCGCGCGCGCGAAGCCAGACAATCCGCCACCCCCGGGCGCGGCCGTCCAGCGCGCAGCCCGGCCCGGCCCCCCAGCCCCTCGGGCGGGCTGCACGACAGGCGGACGCCGCGCCTGGACCCCGAGGCCCCGGGAGTGCAGGGCCAGGGCCGGGGCCGCGCAGGAGCCCCCGCAGGGAAGGCGCCCCCCCCCCCCGCCCGCCCCTCAAGTCCAGGGCGGCCCCCTGCCCGGGCGGGACCGGGCCACGGTGCTCAGTCCCGGGGGCCAGCGGGCGAGGAGCCACCCGGGTCCTCGGGGGCAGCGAGGAGGGGACCCCAGGGAGGCCGGGCGCAGGGCGGGGGCGTTTCGCGGCTTCTGGAAGTTTCCAAGGCCCCAGACGGGGCTGGGCCGAGGACGGGCTTCGCCACGACTGTTTAAACAGTTGCTTAAATACGTTTTTGAAATGAAAGGGCCCAGCGAGGCAAGATCTACGATCCCCAACGCCAGAGAGCGAGGCGGGCGGCGCTCCCTCGGCCCAGGGGACCCGGCGGGCGCACAGAACACATGGCCGCAGCGCCCGCCGCCGCGCCGGGCACGCACGCACCCCCAGCGCCCGGGCGCCCGCGCCCACTCTCCCGCACGGCCTGGCGACCTTGACACGGAGGCCGGCTTCCCGTCCCCGCGCCCGAGGGGCCGGCCCCCCAGCAGCAGGGCACTGGCCGCCGCAGCGCGAGGCGCCTCCTCAGGGAGCACCTGCCGGGGCGCCTGCGCTGGACAGGGCCGAGGCTGTGGAAGGCCTGTGCCCAGCCATGGCCAGGGCCCATGCATGTGGGGGGCGTGTCCAGGCATGTTGGGGCGTGTGCAGCTGGTCCAGGCGCGTGGGCTGTGTGCAGCCTTGCCCAGGGCGCCGGTGTGTGGGGCGTGCACAGATGTGGCCGTGGAAGAAACGCCTGCCCGCGGCAAGCCACACCCATGATTGCACTCTGACCGGTCGGCACTTGACAAGCGGTCAGCGCTGTGCTGGCCAGACGCAGAGGTGTCTGAAGCGGCTGCAGGACCCTGGGCCCCGGCCGCCGAGGGCTGAGACGCTGCCTGGAAGCTGATGGCTGGCGTGCCGGGGTCCCGAGCAGCTGCCGGCACTGGCTCTGCACTTGTAGATCCCCGCCCCGGTAGCATGCGGGGTCTCCCAGCACCCAATTCTGGGGAGAGCACCCAGGGCCCAGCCCTCCCCCTCGGGCCAGGCTTTCCCTCCTCTGCTCCTGGGCCTCTCGAGGGCGGCGTTCGCCTGGGCCTTGGTGGTGGGCATGGTGCCCAATCTCTTTGCCCACCAGGGGGACGAGAGGTTGGGTGAATGGCCTCCACCACCTCAGCGCCGGGCCGGGGCTTCTGTGTCTCCACAGCGTGGCGAGAGGCTGGGCTCAGGGCAGTCCACTCAGGACGGCTGGGACACGGCGGGAAGCAGGCCTCACGTCCGGCGGGATGGCCCTTCTCTTGCTAAATTCTTTTCAAGGTGGGGCCGATGAACCCAGGGGTGACTTGAGACTAACAGGCCAAACTGGGGAACTTCGAGCCCCCGAGCCAGCTGCCTTGGTGGGCAACGTTAGAAAAACGTCCCAGAACCGAGCACAGCAGTCACGGCTGAAACCCCAAAAGGAGCCCAGCCCTGCCGGGTGAGCGGTGGCGGCACCGACTGCAGTGCTCGCCGCCCAGCCCGCGCGCTGCTGGGAGGACCACTCTGGGCGTCTTCCAGGCCGACGGCAGGCAAACCCCGCCAGCTGCCGGGCACGGTCACCACGTCCAGCCGCCGGAAAGACGGCGCGCGGGCAGTGGTCACGCTCACGTCCTGGGGTCAGTTTGCCAAAGTGCCCTCTCCTGGGGTGACGTGTCCCGAGAGGGGGGTGAGCTCGACCGTGAGCACTCCCTGGCTACCTGGGTCCTTCCACAGGCACCAGGCCAGCTCGTCTCCCCTGCCCCTCACCCCGTTGGAGCTCAGGGACCTGGGCATGCTGTCCCATGCTGTCTGTGGCCCCGGCGCCAGAGATCTCCACACAGGCCTGCCCGGGGCCGCGAGGCTGGCGAGGAGAGAAGGGCCTGTCTGCGGGCGCCGGTCGTGCAGGAGCGGGCAAGAAGACAGCCCTGGCGAGCGGGCGCCAGCAGCCGAGCCCGGGCAGGCTGGTGAGGACGCGGGGCCCGGCTGGCGCTTTGGGCGCAAGAGCGGAGCTGCGGGGGCGGTGCCCCTCCCGCCGGGCGGGCGGCTGTGCGCCCTGCTGGGTCGCCATCCACGGAGGTCCAGCCTGGCCTCTCTCAGCTGCGTGGGGGGCGGGGCTCCCCGGCACTTCCCGCTGCGCCGCCGCCTCCTGCCCCCCATTTCCCGTGGAGCGCCCAAAGCCTTTTGATATTGTTGACGCGTTTCCAAACTCGAACCCCACTTTCTGACGGGGCCAGCGAGCCTCTCTGGGCCCCGCGCAGCCGCACAGACACACGCAGGCTCACCGAGGCGGCTCCCGCGCGCGCCTGGCGGTCAGACGCCCTCCGTGCCGGGATTCTCCTGTCAACAGTCCGTGGGCACCGTGGCCGTCACAAGGCGCGTGCGCTCCAGCGGGGCTGGGAGGGGCGCGGCACCAGCCGGCCACGCCAGGGCGCAGGAGCAGCGCGCAGTGGGGTGCGCGGGCTGGCGCTGCCCGTGCTCCGGGTGTGGTCTGGAGGCTGGGGGGTCACGGCCGTGTGTGCCACCCCCTGTGGAGTGCCCAGGCCTCACGCCAAGCCAATGCCCCTGTCCTTGGTGCCGTGGAGGCCGTGGCCGGACGTCCTCCTGGAGGCCAGAGGCCACGGGAACCTGCTGGGGAGCCTCCCGCCGAGTCCTGACTGGCGTTGGGGTTTTAGTGGCGTCCTCTTCAGTGCCGCAATGCCCGTGCTTGTTCCTGTCTCAGGGCAGAGCCCTGGCATTGCTCCTGCCCAGCAGCCGCCGCTGGAGGGGGCACGTCCTGGGTGCCCTGGTCACCGCGGCCAGCGCAGCCGGGTCACGCTCTTTGAGGAAACAACGAAATGGCGCGGCTTCCACTGTAAGGCCTCCCCGAGGGTGACTCGCCACGAGCTGCCCAGAGCGCACTGGGCCAGGTGGACAGGATTCAGCCACCTTTGAAGCTGCCCAACAGGGTCCAGAGGGGTCCGGCAGACTCCTGGCCTGTCCCTGCGGCAGGACGCTGCCAGTGAGGGAGCTGGCGGCTCGGCCCTGTGGCCACTCTGCCAAACACGGCTGCTGCTCTGGGCCCTGGGCCCTGGGCCAGAGGGGACACCCCAGCAGCGAGCACGTGGAGGAGACGGGGTACGTGTCCACTCACTGCATGGACAGCAGGCACGCCACCCTGAGACTCCCGAGCCAGAGGTGCACCCTGCGCACCCCTCCTGCGCTCCGCCAAGGGTGAGCCCCCAGCGCCCGAGCTCGACCCCGGGGGTCCGGACACTGTGTGTCCTGCAGACTGCAACACCGAGTGCGCTGGGCGCTGGTCACTCCGCCTTCCTCAGATGGAGATCTGGGAGCAAACGGTGGCCACCTGAGTCCGGAAAGCCCCAGGCCACGCAGGCGCGCACACAGCTGCCCACCTCGAGCATCGCGGGGTTTACTTAGAAGGCAGCGTTACGGTTAGGGGCTGGAGCCCCGCCCGCCCCCCGCCGGCGTGCTCCAGAACATGCGGCCCCACGGCCGTCCTCCAGGCAAAGACGTGCCAGCAGTCAGCTCCCGAAACCAGGCACCGCACCCCAAAAACACACAGTTTAGTTCAAGGTTACGGTTTTAGTTCCGAGCACAAAACCAGAAAACGGGGCTTCCCAGAGGGCAGCTATACCTTCACCGTGTCCTTGCAAACCAGGCCGAGTCAGAAGCTACGGCCTGGCTTTCAAAGGCTCGTGCTCACTCTCTGTCGCCATGAAACTCTAAAAGAAAGGTAGACAGCAGTGACGGGGGGACGGCGCCCGCTCCTCCAAGCCCAGCCCGCTGCGGGCGCTGCCTGCACCCTCTGCGGCTGTGCCGGGCAGGACTCCGGGCGCGGGGCGCGGGCCTGTGGGGGCACGAGGTGCCCGGGAAGAGCCGGCCGTGGGGCCTGGAGGAGCACCCGCCCGCGGCCCCGGGGGCCCAGATACTTGCCACTGAGCAGGGGCTTGTTGAGGGTGTAGAGGGGCGGCAGGCCCTCGATGCTGGAGATGCGCTGGTACATGGCGCGCGACAGGTGGTCGCCGTGGTAGAGGCTGCCCAGGATGATGCTGGAGAAGTAGATGGGCTCCACGAAGATGCTGAGCAGGGAGCCCTGCACGCCCACCACGTTCCACCTGCGGAGAGCAAGGCTGAGCGGCCCCGCCCCGCCTGGGCCGCCCCCCGCCCTGCCCCTCCCTGTCCCGCAGGGGTGCCCCTTGCTGAGACCAGGGCGTGTTTCCGTGGGAAGGTCAAGGGGGGCAGAGAACACTCCCCGTTCTGATGAAAGCGCTGGTCCCCGGGCCCAGAGAACCCCTGGGGCCCTGAGGCCGCACCCGTGCCGGTGGGCAGGCAGATGGACGGACAAAAAGGCAAACACGGGGCAGGGCGGACAAGAGGGAAAGGCAGCTTGGGGAGGGCAGGGTCCCCCAAAAGGCGCTCCACTCCGGAGGCTCCCAGTGCGGGCCGTGGGGACGGGCAGGTGGGGCACCCCGGCCGGGGCTCAGCCAGTGGGGGGCAGGAGGCCCAGAGCCGCAGGCATGGGCGGGAGGCAGTGCAGGCCTGGAAGGAGCCCCGAATGGTGCTGCCAGGCCGTCCTGGGTGGCTTCTGGGCTCAGCTGGGGAGTCTGGGGGTCTGGGGTGCCAGCGGGAGGCCGGCCCTGCCCTCACTGCCCAGCTGCTCAGCCGCCTCAGCGGGAGGGTGCCTGCAGGGACACAGGGTGACACGCGGGTGCAGCCCACTGGCGACATCAGACCCTCCCTCCGCTGGGGTGGAAGCGGGGGTGCCCGCGCGTGGAGACGGGTGCGCAGGAATCTCTGTGGTTCTCGCAATCTCGCTGTGAACCTGAGCTGCTCGTAAAACCCTAATCTTAAATTGTTGATTTGTCCCCGGAAACCAGGAGGGGCATGCACACGCACACACCCGCGCACGCCCACGCCCACACCCACGCCCACGCGCGCCCAGGCAGCACGGCCTGGCCCGGGGAGGACGGCGCGGCCCCTCCGGCGCGAGGCCCAGGAGGGCAGGTACTGTAGCCGCTCCTGGCCCCGGGACCCTGCCGCCCGCGACGCTGCTTCCTCCCGAGCAGCAACTCGCAGCGGCTGCGGCCTGTGCTGGCAGACACGTCCCTCAGGCAGGCAGACGGGTGTCGGCCGTGCCCACGCTGACCACCGGACGGGCGGGCTCTGCGGCACCGGACGCCCACGGCCAAGTCTGGCGTCAGTGCCACACGCCCGAGGCCGCGCTGCCGCCGCGAGGGCGCTTGTTGTGTGGAGATCGCATTAGCCGGCACTGCCCGCCATGCTCACGAGGGCTCGGGGCCAGGGAGCCTGCAGCCCCGCCTCCCCGCTGGGGCCAGGTCCTCGGAGAAGGCGGTGGAAGGGCGGCGCGGGTCTTACCGGGCCATCTTGTCGCTGCAGGACATGGTGAGCAGCCGCTCGCCCTGCAGCACGCCGTCCCAGGTCTGGATGCTGGCGTTGGAGCGCACCGGGATGGTGCCCTCCCCCGACTCGATCTTGGTCCGCAGCTGGCCCCTGGCTTTGCGGTTCGGGTGTCTGTCTGCGGGTTCTAGGGCGGCAGGAGGGGCCCATGGTGACGCCCGGGCCGCAGCAGTCCCGTGAGGGGTGGTGCCCCCCCCAACCCAGACCCTGCCCCAGCCCTGCCTGAGCCCCGGGGCCCCTCCGCGTGGACGCAACTGCAAGGGTTAGGACCCGAGTTCAGGGAAGGGGTTTCCGGGGGCTGCTGCAGGAGGCCTTGTTGCTCCAGCCAGATAGGACACTGACAAGCAGCAAAGAGAAAGGGCCTCACCCCGTGGGGCTGAAGATCTGGCATCCCTTTGCTTTTTGTTCTTGGTCATAGAGAGAGAAAAATTTATCAAAAAGTATATTAGACAATAAATTATATGTATCAACATATTGTAAGTAAATAGCATAAAAAATTGTTTGTTTAAAAATTAGCTGTTGGGCAGTTTGGCCCACTTGACAATGGGAGACGGTTTGTTAAACATGCCTGACAAGCATTACAATACAATAATTGTAATAGGTCCTTCTATCTTGTTTTCTCTTGAAGTTTCTTGGGAAAGTTTTTAATATGAAGCTATTTGAGTTAAGGAATTTCTAGGTAGAAAAAGTTCCGATAGCTGAGCAGCAGCTGGTCTCCGGCTGAAGGTCATGTGAGTAAAATAGTCCTTTGATGCTTAGGCTTTAGCTGATAGGGATGCACTGGCGGTTATTCACTGTTTTAAATAATTGTCTAAATGAAAAAATAAGTAGCTTTGATGTTAGGTCTGGTTTATTATCTATTAACCTTGAAAGCTGCCGTCTAGCTGAGACCCGTAGGGCCAGTAGTCTATGGGAAACATAATATACTAATTGTTTTTGCTTTACACAGGATAATGTATTTCCTTATTATTATTACTAATAATGAATAAAAAAAGACCTGCTGAGTCTCTCGGCAGGAGATCCCAGCACCTCACCAAGTGTCGGTGTCTCCTCCTTCTACCTCATTCCCCTTCCTAACAGCCCTTAAGTTTCAGCCCTTTCATTTTCGCCGACGCCGTCTCATCCTTTCAGGAACCCTGACACGACCTTTCCCCAGAGGCTGGTCCCCGGCAGGGGGCCTTGGGCCCGCTGCCCTCACTCTGCTCCAATTACTTCGCTAGAGACAAGGGTCTCTGGGGGTTCCCGCCACACGGCCAGCTGGGAGCCCGGGGCTGCTCCGTGGGCCTGCCACACCCAGTCAGGGCCGACTCCGTGGGCCTGCCACACCCAGTCAGGGCCGACCCGGGGGACCCGGGCGTCGGCCTCAGGCGCCGCCGTGGACACGGCCCTACCTTCCAGGATCGGCTCGTGCGGCGAGAAGATCCTGGCGTCCCCGCAGGGCGAGGTGCTGATGTACAGGTGGAACTGCACCGAGTCCTTCAGCCGGAAGCCCCCGCGCTCCGACTTCTGGAAGATGGACCGTTTCTGGTCGTCTTTGCTGCTGGAGGGAACAGGCGCACAGGGGAGCTGCAGGGCCGGACGCGGCCAGGCTGTCCTCGCGCTGCACGGGGACCCCACGGCAGGGGTGGTGGAACTGGGGAGCTCGGGTCACTGGACCAGACCCCAGCAGGTGGGGCCCAATCCCGAGGGGGGACTTCGAAGCAGAGACCAGAGCTGGGAGCGGCTGTGGGGCCCCTCCCCACGGGGGCCGCCCTGCGGCACCACCTCACGCTGCGCCCGGCTGGGGGCCGGAAGGCGGCAGCCGACCTCACCGCGACCCAGAGATGCCATCTCGAGAGTTTCAAGAAAACCCACAGGAACTAGAGGGCGACGCACCCGCTGCCCCCACCCCCACCGGCTGCCCCGCCCGCCGGCTCACTTGAGGTACAGCTCGAGCTGCGTGTACAGGAAGCGCAGCAGGGACCTGCGGGAGATGATCTCCGCGTGGCAGTCGTTGAGGGCCAGGCCGCGGTCACTCATGTACTCCCCGTTGATGCACTTGGTCCCCGTGGAGATGCTGATCACCTTGGCGTCCTTGACATCGGTGCCTGCAACACCAGAGCAAGGCTGACCGGTCCAGCCGGAGCACAGGCCGGCAGGGCGGCGCCAGGTGTGTCCCTCGCTCCTGCGTCCCCGCGGCTCAGGCGTGGGAGGTCATCCTGCCTGAGGCTGCTCTTGGGTGTCAGCCCCCGTGCGCATGGCTTCGAGCAGGTGACTGCATGGAGAACGCTGAGGTGAACATGCTCCCCAAGGGGCCTCCTGCGTCAGGTGGTCACAGTGGACAGGAGGACACTGCAGCCTGCCCGCTCATGCCACCTGGAGCAGCTGCAGGCCAGCTTCAGGGTCGGCCCGAGACTGAGGCAGACGGCCTCCTGGGCCAGCCTGGCGGGGCAGCGGGCACCATCAGGGAGAGGACGCATGTGCCACTAGAAGGCCCCGTGGGGGTCGATGCCAGGCCCTACCACCTCCACCGAGGCAGCAGCACTGGAGGACTCGGGCATCTCTCCCGCTGGCCGGAGGGGACAGCCCAGGCCCCCAGCCTGCGCTCCAGCTGTCCAGCTGGGTGGGGTGGAGGCGCAGGACAGCCCAGGGCCTTGCCCTGCCCCTTGTGGGACAGCAGTCCCGGGTGGGGTGCTTCCTGCAGGCCGAGGGCAGCCCAGACACGGGCCACCACCGCCTTCCCAGACACTGCCTCCGGGGACTCAGCTCCTGTGGCATCCCCACACGGAGCTGAGGAGACGGATGCCGCCTGGGCTGCCAGCTACGCCCTGCGGCCAGTGAGAGCGTGGGCACAGCTGCGGATCACGGCGGGCGCCCCCACCGCGAAGCACCCCTGAGGGGAGCAGCCTGCGGCGCCCTCACCTGTGGTCATCACGACTCCGGCCAGGACTTTCCTGCGGGCGTGAGGGGAGGAGAAGTTGTCCGTCAGATCACCGAACTTTTCCAGAACCAGGCGGGCCACGGCATCTGCCAGCACCTGGGGACAGAGAGGTAAGCCGCTCACCTGCCCTCGCCCCACCGCGCCCCCGTGAGCGCGGCCAGCCAGCATGTGCACGAGCCCACAGGGCGCCCAGCGGGCTCCGCAGGCCACTGGACAGGGCTGAGCCCCCAGGCCAGGCCCCTGCCGCCTCCGACCAGGCCTGCCTGCCGTCCAGAGTGCCCCGGTCGCCCACCCCGCCCTGCCCGCCTGCCCGCCTGCCCCTTCCTCCAGCTGCTGCCCAGGGGCTACGCATGGCAGCAGGTGGCAGCGGAGCCAGCGTGCTCGCCCTCCCGCACCCCTAGGAGAGCGGCTCCTTCACCGGGCCTGGCCGACACCGCTCAGAACAGCCCTGGCTCGGGCCATGGGCGGCCGCCGCTGGAGGGAATGCCCTAGTGCGGACGGAGACCCACTTCAGGGGCAGCTGTGAAGCTTGGGACGCGGGCTCTGCGTTGAGCCTTGTGGTCGTCAGGGGCCCACAAGCCGTGGCTCTGGGATGGCTGCGGAGCTGTGTGCAGCCAGCCAGGAGCAAACGGCATGGCTGGACAGCCCAGCTGGCCCTCAGCGAGACCTCACCCCCAGTGGGCTGGTCGGGGACGCGTGGTCATCGGCAGCATCCCCTGTCCTGTGCTGAGAGGACGGGCAGGGGCATCGGGGCCCAGGTGTGGGCACAGGCAGGGGCAGCTACAGGCAGGACACACCCAGGCCCTCAGAGGCATCCACAGGACAGCCTCGCACTGGGGTTTCAGAGGGAAGAGAAGGCCGTGTGGTCAGACACAGGAGGGAGAGGCTGGTGCCCTCGGGAATTGGCCAGCACAGCCCAGCCTCCCGGGGGCAGCCGATGGACCAGCAGAGCCCTCAGTGCCTCAGTCCCCGATGAATGAGGCTGGTGGGGGCTTCCCCTAAGTTGGTGGGTGGACATAACAGTGCAGACAGCAACAGCCTAACAGTCAAGCGTGGACTCCCGGGGGCAGCACGGCCTCGGCAGGACACTGGGAGTGGATGGCCAGGCCAGAGCTGCCAGGATGGCGGGGGGGAGGGATGATGCCCCGCGCCAGACACTCGGCCAGCGCATCTGGACCCCAAAGCCCCGTGGGACCAGGAGCAGCATAGGGCAGGGATGCTCGACCCGACTCCAGGTACCCAGGCGTTCCCAGGGAGGGCCAGGGAACCCAAAGCAGGGCACCAGGGAAGGGGCCGCCGACCACCTGATCCTCATGGGGAGTGCTCCGGGTGCTGGGCAAGGGGTGTGTGTGTGTGCAGGGCCCAGTGCCACCCCCGCACCTCCCTGGCCCACCCTGGCAGCCTGAGTGCTCGGTGCCTGCGCACTGGGGCGTCCACACCGCGGATGCGGGAAGAGACGTGCCGTCGGGGGTAAGAGGACGCAAGCCGGTCCCTGCAGGAGCAGCCCGAAAATGCTGTGCTGGCCGGGCTGCCGCCAGGCCCTTGAGAAACAAGCAAAGGCCTTGGCTGTGCTGCCTCGACCTGATGTTGCAACTCGGTGCTTTGGGCAAAATAAATTTCCTTTTCTAAACTGGGGTCGGCGCCATGCGGGAGGCTGTGGGGACAACCGTGCTGAGGCGGAGGGGCGGTGACCTCGGCGCTTCCAGAACCGGCCCTGCCCCGCCGAGGCCCCGGTGTAGTTTGCTCAAGTTGGAACCCACTCGTCTTCCAAGCAAAGGATGTTCCCAAGAAAAGGGATGAACAGAGAAGAGGGTCAGCATTTCCTCCAAAAGAAGAGCTTCGTGCTAGAGCAGGCGGCAGCTTCTGGACGCCTGAGAAAGGCAGCGGGGCACAACTGGACCTGCTTGTGGCGCCCGCTACCCGCCCCCCCCCCCCCGGCTCCTCACCTCCCTGCCACAGCCTGCAGGGCCACCCGAATGTCCTCTCTGCACCCTGCCTTCACACGGGGGTGTCCAGGAATGACCCGGGCCCAGGCCCATGCAGGGGTCATGGAGCCCCGAGGCCCCTCTGGCCGCATGCACCCCACGCTGGGCCCCCAGGACAAGGCAGGACCCCGTCCCGGTCATGGGCATCCTGCCCGGCCGGCCCCTTTCCTTGCACCTGATTCCCGGGTGGGGCTGGACGCAGCTCCCCTCCCATCACTGGCTACTCAGGGGCAGGGAAGGAGCATGGAGGGCCAGGCCTAACAGGAAGGGGGGGTGCAGGCAGCAGCCCTGACCCCGGGACAGGCTCCAGCACCCCGACCACCTGCGGCGCGGGCCTCACCTGAGGGGTGTGCAGCTGCAGGCCCTCGCTGGCCACTGGCTGGCGGGACGGCGTCTGGTCCAGGTGCAGGTTGAAGATGGTCGCCAGGGCGGACTGCGCGGCCCGCGCCTTGGCCAGCTTCTTGTTCCGGCCAGAGCCCTCGAAGAACTGGCCGTCCACCACCACGGACATGACAAAGTTCTTGGCGTGGCTCTCGCCGCTCTCGGACAGGAAGTCGTACTTGAGGCCCGGCCGCAGCTCGTTCAGGATCATCACGGGGTTCTTGCCACTGGGCGGGGGGAAGGGCGGCGGCACGGGCGGGGGCGGCTGCGCCAGGCCGGCGGGTGCGGGCGAGGCAGCCAGGCCCAGGTCGCCGGGGCTGAGCGGGGCGTCCCCGTTGGCGCCCAGGTAGAAGGGCAGCTCCGTCCTGTCGGGGGTCTCGAAGCCGTTGAAGAGCGCGTCGGGGAAGTCGGCCTGGTCCGAGGTGAAGTCCGTGTGGGCGGACGGGGCGCGGCCCATGGCCAGGTGCGCCTCCGAGGCGTTGGGGAACTGCACAAAGGAGCGCAGGGCGCGCTCGGCCGCCTGCAGCTTGGCCTTCTTCTTGGTGGGGCCAGAGCCCTCGAACACCTGCCCGTTGACCTCCACGGACATGAGGAAGAGGGGCGCGTGCACCGGCCCCGTCTGGGACAGCAGCGTGTACTGCAGGCCGGGCTTGATCTCGTTGAGCTGCATCAGCGCGTTCTTGGGCAGCGCCGGCCCCGGCGCCCTCCTCCTCCGCTTCAGGCGGTACTTGGCGTGGCCGTTGCTGCCCTCCTCCAGGGGCCGCTTCCTGCCCCCGCCGCCCCCGTTGGAGAGCGGGGCGCCCTCGCCGGGCCCCGGGGCGCCGCTGCCCCGGGGGGGCCCGCTGCCCGGGCCGCAGGGCTCCTCGGCCCCTGTGCTGCTGGAACCTGCGTGCCCAGAAAGAGCAACTTACAACGCCTTCGTTGCAGGATCTTGTAAATGCAAAATTTAGCGATTCCTTCATGGCTCTTTGTAACTGGGCAGTGGTGTGTGCCGCAGGGGCTGCCCGCCCAGGAGGGCCCGCGGGGCTGTGGGCAGGAAGGTGCTCTGTGAACCACCCCCAGAGGACACTCCCCGGGCCGCCGGGTGCCCTGCCTATGCGGTGAACGGGCCTAACAGCTGCCCCGACCCCACGCCCTGTCTCAGGCTTCTCCCCTTGGGCGCCATCTACCCGCCTCCTCCCGGGGCGGAGCCGAGAGCACCCCAAGCAGGAACCAGGCACGTAGTCATGGGGGGTGTGGGCAGGTTTGGGGGGCCCAGCCACGCTGGCGTTAGTGCTCAGCCCGCGAATCAGTCTTCGAGAACCGCTTGGTGACTGCAGCGCCCCGGCCTTCCAGAAACATTCTGAGGGGCTCGGCTTCGTGGCCCCAAACTCAACTCATCACACATGGCGCCTGGCTTATCTGAATCCTCACCACGTTCCACGATGGGAAAAAACCACGTGAGCATAAACAAAAGCAGGGAAGCTTCAGCTGGCCAGACAAGGACTGGCAATTCTTTTCTTTTAAATAAATATTGGCTGGATTTGCAAAATTTGGCCATCCTACCCCCCGGAGCTAGTTCACAGGCACGACCGGCAGGGACTCCGAGTCCACACCACACGCACTGCTGGTCTGCTGTGGGCAGCACGGAGGCCTCTGAGGAGGGGCCGCGGCCACGAGAAGCCTGGACCAGCCTCTGGGAATCTACGGTGCCTCTTCTGAGCCACCACGGCAGTTTCAAGTCACACCTGCAACCGACTTCAGGCATCTCAACGCGGAGCCCTGGGGCCTAGTCTCCCGGCTCACAGGCGGCCTAACTACGCTCAGCGAACTGGACCGTCCATCCGCTGGGCCGGAGGGCTTCGCGGCAGCAGTGGGCGGCGCTCCCGCCCAGGCCAGAGCGTGACGGGCCGGAGGGGGGCACCGGCCAGCTGGGGCCTGGGGGCAGCTGGGGGCAGCGGGGGCAGCTGGGGCGCTCTCCCAGCACCGCCTCTCCCGGGACACACACCACTTCTCCCAGTTGACAAAGCCGACGGAATGGGCGCTAAATTTCCATTTATAACATCCTCCAGCAAAAGCTCAATAGGTTACTCCTTTCGGTGCTCGAAGGAAACAAGAGGCGACAGGGCAGAGGAGACAGGGTTAGACGAGCAGCTCAAGCCCCCACGCTCCAGCCCCGCGGTGCCGGGCTGGCCTCCCCCTCAGCGCCCAGCACACCCAGGGGCCCTGGCCTCGGCGCACTGGACGCCGTGCGGTTGGGCTGTGGCACGCTCCTCACACGCCTGGCCCTGGCCCGCACCTGTAGGACGTGAGTGTCCACAAGAGAGTGGACACATGTTTCAAAGCGCAGCCACCAGAACCAACTGCCGCCCTCCCCAGAAGGCGCTCAGGGGCCTCTTCCTGGGCGGGCAGCCACAGGACCAGATGTGGGGTGCTGTCTACACCCTGTGGGTGTGCGGGCGGTGGCTCAGGACCTGCAGCAAACAGGCAGGCTCTGGGAACCCCAGAGCCCGGTGCAGGCCGCACACCTCCCACCCCGGCCCCGGGACTCAGCCCACTCGGCCTCGGCACAGGCAGCCACGGGCACCCGGCTCGCACGCTGTGGGGCCAGGCTGGGAGACGCAGGGGCTGTGTCCTGGGAACACGCTCGTGCCGGCCTCTGCCAGGTGCTCGGCTTCTGTGGGCGGCCCCAGCGCAGGGCGCCCCCAGCCTTGGAGCAAGGACAGGGGGGCGTGGGACTCTCGCAAGAGCCACTCTTGGGCTGGCGCCAGCCCTCTACCTGCAGCCGGCCCACGTCCCTCACGGCCTCGGGGAACCGGGGCTGGCGCCTTCCCTGGCCCGCAGACAGCACTGGGCCTGGAGGGAAGCCAGCATCACCCCCAAACGCAGGGGGCGCAGTGAGCTCAGGGCTCCGGCCTGACGAGGGCCTGGGCAGGCCACGCTGTGACCGCCCCGGGGCCGGGCCTGCTCTGCCCCAAGATCGGCGCGCGTGACAGCCCAGGGCGAGGGTGTGGGCCGGAGAAGCCGCCAGGGGCCGCCGGGCAGTACCCACAGAGCCCCGCGGGGCAGCTGAGCCGGGCAGCCGGCCTTACTCATGTTCTCTTCGTCTTCCACGTCCATGGTGAGACGCTGCCTGGGGTTCTTGACCAGCGGAGACGGCTTCTGTCTGAAAGACAGCGAGAAGGGACGCTGTGGGCCACGGGGCACCGAGACACGCCCTCAGGAGAAGGGCGTCACCGCCGGCCAGAAGTCAGAGGCCGCAGCCCCACCCAGCATGTCAGGGTGACAAAGGAAGGGGCAGCAGGAGCCGCTGGCAGGGACCACAGGCCCTTGGGACCAGCACCCAAGCCCCACCTAGACACCCCTGGGCCACAGGGCAGGGGGGGGGGCGGCCAGGGGACCTGCAGCCCGGCCTGTGCAAGGATGGAAGACAAAGATGGCGGCAGCCCCTGCACTGTGGGTCCGGGGAGGGCGAGGAAGGGGGCACAGCCTGCAGGGCAACACACCGCACATGCCCACAGCACGCCTGCTACACCTGCACACGCCCACCACGCCTACACGTGCCCACAGCACGTCCACCACACCTGCACATGCCTGCCACACCTGCCCAACAGTCCTGTATATGCCCGACGCTGGCTGTGGCCCTGGTCTCCGGCTCCACGGGGCCTCACTGCGCCAAGGGCACTGCCCAAGGACGGCAGGTGAGAAGCGAGCAGGTGAGGCCCTGCAGGTCCCCTGGGGCCCGGCACCTGTGGTGGCCTGAGCTGGACTAAACAACCTGCTGGGCTGCCGCCCCCGGCCCGCCTGCCCTCGCACCTCAGCGTTTGGAGAGATCGGGGCCGCCTGGCAGACAGCAGCTGAGGGCATGCAGCCAGCACTGGGGTGCGGGGGACAGGTTGCTGGGCCCCTGGCTTGGAGGGAGGGGACCTCAGTCCGCAACTACCAGGGCAGGCCCCGACCGCGCGGTGCAGTCCCACTGGGTCAGTCTCCCGATGCCCGCTGTGCCCGTCAGAGCCTGCCTGGCACCAGCAAGTCCTGGCACAACACGCGAAGCTGGTGACCAGGGTCACCCAGCTGCCCTGGCCCCCCTCCCCGCCTCCACCAGAGCCGCCGAGAGCAGTGAAAGGCCTGCCCCGGTCCAGGCGGCCCCACGGCAGAGCCCCGCAAGCGCCCGCGCTGACAGCTCATAATTAAAATTACTTTCGGACTCTTTTCGACTTCAATGTGTTTTCATTTCCAACTTCAGCTGCCTCACTTGCAAGTCAGTAACCGCTGGATTCTCCGGGGGACCAGAGTCAAACCAAACCCCCAACACCTGACGTCCCAGGCAGCGAGTTTTTATCTAGGTCCTCGCAGTAAAGACTCCAGTTTTTTAATGTTTCCAGACTAAGTCTCTTAAAAGCTACTCTTGAGGAAATTTGCTGCAGCAGATCTCTAGCGACGCCTGTTGCTTGTTAATTATGCATGTAAAGTGACCCCCCGGGAGACAAGGCCACTGGACACCGGAGCGCCTCAGCAGTGTCTGTTAACAGCCTCCGGGAGACTCAAGGCTGCAGGCGCCTCCGGTGAAAGGAAACACCAAGCAATTGACAGACGCCCCCTCGGCGGCGGGAAACCCGGCTCCGCGAGGCACACAGCTCAACAGCGACAACCCAAGAGTCCACAAGCGGGCGGCGGGGACGACGGACAGTCCGCCGAGGGCCCAGCCCCCCGGGGACCCCGTGGAAGGCGCAGACCCCGGGGCCAGGCGCGCGGGCGCACCCGGACTCACCTCCAAAGCCTCCGAGGAAGTGCCCCACGCCCCGCGTCCACCCCGGAGCGGCCCCGCTCGCCGCAGGAGTCAGGGGCAGCCACGCACTGAGGGGCCTCCTGGCCGGGGCGCGGGGGGCGCGGCGGGCTTGGCCGTGCAGGGAGCGCAAGCTTCGCGGGCGGCCGAGCGGTTCGTGGTGATGACCGCGCGCTGGCCACGGGCACGGGGACGCGCCCACGGAGTCCAGCACCTTCTCAAGCCAGGGGGCGGCCATCAGGAGGGGTGTGGGGGGCCCGGGGAGGGGGTGCCCTGTGCCCAGCACTGTGGGGATCCTGGCCTCGGGGGTGCCCTGCTGGTGGGGGGGCCCCACTCACTCCTACAAGTCAAACCCGCACTTAGGGGTGGTGGCCACACCTCAATAAATGCAGCTTAAAATCAGACTGTACGAGAAAGCCACATTTCCACTGAAATGAAACAGAAAATGCAGGGTTGCAGCAAGAGGGGCTGACTGAAGGGATCCCCAAAGCAGGAGGAAGAGGGGGACACAGCTTTCACCTTCAGAAAAGCCCTGGAGGCCACCACACCATCCCACCTCCCTGACCTGTGGGAACTTTCCCGATGCGGCTTCTGGAAATGAAGCCAGGTCTCTGCCTGTCAGCACTTACCTGCCAGGATATACATCTGCCCGCACACACCTGCCCGCACACACCTGCCCACACACACCTGCCCGCACACACCCGTCAACACTCACCTGCCAGGCCCCACACCTGTCAGGAAACATACCTGTCAGCACCCACCTGTCAGGACAGACCTGAGTTGGGCACAGGAGCAGCAAACTCCGTTCTTAGTCTGTGGGTGCTGGCACCCACCCTCTGGTACCCACACCTGGGCAGCCCCTGTCCTGGGAGTGGGTGGGCAGGGAGGGGAAGGGCGATGCTGGGACAGCCCATCCAGACCTCACCTGGACTCCCGCCCATCCGGCCCCTGCCCACCGCACGGGGCTTGCCCGCAGCCCCCACTGCTCCATCGCCTGGGGACAGCCCAGCACACAGGTGATTCTGGCTGGTAAATCCCCCTTCAGGAAAACAAGGCCCAGGCTTCACCACAGCTGAGGTCAGGCGCCCTGGTGATCAGAACAGCCGCCCCTCAAAGGCCTTCTGGGTGGCACAGGACGCTCACATGGGCTGCGCAGCCCGAGCTGCACAGTGGCAGGAACCCTGCCCAGCGCTCCTGGGCCCTGGGCCAGAGATGGCAGTGGTCTGGTAGCTGCCGGGGCACAGGAGCACCGGCCTGCAGGGCCATGGGACATCAGGAGACCTGAGCCACAAGGCAGGATACTCAGCCCCTGGACAGGACACGCGCTGGAGGCACGACGGCCCATGGGCGTCAGGGCGGTCACCCCGAGCAAGCGCCCGCAGGTTTCTCTGCCCGTCCCTGACCTTGACGTCTGCTGAGCCTCTCTGTCTGCTGGGGCCCCGAGGAGCAGCTGCCGACTGTGGGGTCGCGCCCAGGAGAGTGCAGGCCGTGCTCCTCAGGTTCGTCAGCTGTCCATGCCCGCGGGCGCTTCCCCAGGCCTCTGCAAGGAGAAGACATGAGCACCCATGAGCACCAGGCCAGCCCCAGCCATGCGCACCCACGCTGGCCCCCCGCAGAGGGCCCCCCCAGAGTCCCCTGCTCCAGGCAGGCCCCCGGGGCCTGCAGAACAGGGTCCCAGCCTGTGGCAGAGAACGGACAGGGCCCTGGAGGCCCTGGGGGGAGCAGACTACTTGGGAACCCCAGAGGGAACAGCCATTGCCCAGGCTCCAAGCCAAAAGCCCAGGCCTAAGGAAAGAGACTGAGGCCCCAGAGCCGGCGGCGACTCGGGGCGGGGGTCAGCGCCGCGGCCGGAGGCCAGGAGGGCCAGTGCCCAGGGAGCCCCCTCCCGCGGGGGCCATCAACGCGAGGCTCACGCATGACAGTCTGGGCGGGGTGACCAGGTGTCGCCTGCACACAGGCCCTGGCGCACAGCCGCGGAGCTCAGGCCTCGGGCCTGGGCCCGGGGTGGACGGCGGGCGGGGCTGGGGCGGGGCGGGGCGGTGCCCGCAGAGACGAGCGAGCCAGGCTGGGGCGCCCGCGCAGCACCCCCTCCGGCGGGGCGCGCACCCAGACCAAGCCCCCACCTCGGCGGGCACCCCCGCATGGCCAGGGCCCGGCGTCTGCGCCCGAGATCACGGCAGGAAGCGACACGCGGGTCTGAGAAGGAGCCACAGCGCCCCCCCCCCCCCCCCCCCCGCCCCCGCGAGCGGGGCAGGCACACTCCGGAGCCGGCGGGGGAGGGGGCGGCGGGGGCGCAGCCGGAGCGCAGCCCAGAGAGAACGGGGCGCCCAGTAGGGGCGCCCGAGGCGCAGAGGGACACGCCGGGAGACGAGCAGGCCAGGCGGGGACTGGACACGGCCAGTGGCCGGGGCGGGCCAGGGGCCGCTGCCTAGGAGCAGAGGAGGCGCCGCGTCCCCCCTGGATCCCGGCTGCTCCCGGGCCTGAGGGCCTGAAAGGAAGCCAGGGGCCAGGGGCCCCCGCGAGATGGGGGGTGCGAAGGCCGCTACAGGCGAGACCCCGCAAGGGCATGCGGGGGACAGAAGGGCGAGGACGGGCCGGCAGCCCCAGCAGGGCCAGAGCCGGGGCGGAGGAGGCTGGGGGCTCCGCGCGAGAAGGGGCCGCTGGTCTCAACCCCACGCCGGGCTCTCCGCCTGCCGGCCAGAGGGCAGCGCGAGTCCAGGGCGGGCGGGCAGCACAGGGAGGCCGGCCCCGGCAAGCAGCTCCAAGGCCCCAGGCAGAGCGAGTGACTTGGAAACTATTCTCGCCGCAAAAGAAAAGGCGTGCCAGGCTCCTGGGGGAGCCGCGAGCCAGGGCGGGGGACAGGCGCAGCCAGCGGAATGGGACTGGCTCGGCTGGGATGGCCGCCCCCAGCACCTCGGATGCCCAGACCCCAGACCCATGTGCCCGCCCGCTCCCAAAGCGCCACCCCCCGCGCTGCTGGGCAGCCCCTCCAGAGCTGCAGTCTCCCCTCCCACAGGGCCGTCAGCCCGTGGGCCCAGCGTGGACGGCCTGCCCCCAGTGGGGTCCTGGAGCACCTGCATGGGCAACCTGGCCACACACGCTGTCATGGTTGCCCAGTGCTCCGCATGGTCAGCGGCGCCGACACTGGGCCAGAGTGGGCAGGACAGGGAGCCGGCCGGCAGGGTCCCTCCTGGAAACAGTCAGTGATGGGGCCGCAGCCAGGACTGAGCCAAACCCCCAGCAGGGGATGTAGCTCAGCAACACGAGGTGGATGGACAGCGGCAGCATGTGTGGGGGGACAGCGGGTGGCGGCCGCACCAGCACACAGGCTGCTCATGGGCAACACAAGCAAGCGCTCGTCGGCATCAATGTCTACCTCGGGGCTCAAGGCCCGGCTCCCCTGGACACCATGCAAAGGCAGGGCCCGGCCAGGTGACAGCCTGGCCCTGGAGCCCAAGCGAGGCCACCTGCCCATGGCTTGGGAAGAGGGCGTGGCGGGCCGCAGGACTGCCGGGCACCACGGTGAAGGGCCCCTGCCCTGCATGTCCACCTGCACCTCTAGTCCAGAGCCCAGTGCTTCCCATGGGGGCCCTTCTGGCTGGCACACAAGATGCGCCACTGGTCATGAGCATGGACAGCTGCCCGCCCAGCCCCACAGCCTGCGGGGTGACCACTGCCCCAAGCACGGCGACCTGCGGCCTCAGACATGTCCACACATGCTGGGCTGCGTGGCCTGGGCTGGGGCTGACGGGCTCAGGGAGACGGGACTCATGAAGACACAGCAGCTGTCACCACCAGCCACACATCCCACTGGACACACACCACGTCCAGGCCATGGCCACCGCCAGACTCAGGACACACACCATGTCCAGACCATGGCCACCGCCAGACTCAGGACCACAGCTGAATTTGGGGGCAGCTCCCAGGCTGGGGTGAGCCACCAACACGTCCCAGGGCACCTTCAGGACAAACAACCCCACCTGGCCCCCGGCAGCCTGGGGAAGCGTCCATGAGGCGGGCAGCTCCCCCTGCAGACAATACAACTCCACACGAGGACGTGTGAAATCCCCCATCTGCCTCCACTGGCGCCAGCCACACGCGGGGACCCCTGCCTGCCTCCTGCCTACAGGCCCCAGCCCCACCCGTGGGCCCCGAAGCACGAAACACCATCCCGGGGGAGAAGCAACTGGCCAGACCACAGCCCTCGGGGGCCCGAGCCCACCAGAGCAGCCGTGGGAGTGGGAGAGCGCAGCATCCCGGCTGCAGCCCGTCAGCAGGGCAGACAGCAAAGGTGCAGCCTGAGCTGCAGGACATGGCCTGACCGGGGCATGGCTGCCGCGCGGGGCCCAGGGCAGCATGAGGGTGGCATCTCATGCAGCCTTTGCAGAACCTTCCGGAAGACTGAATGCAGGAAGCGATGTTCTATGACACTGTCCACCAGGCTTGAGTTAACTTGCTTGTGTTACCTTTCCTTGAAGATGCCCCAAATTTACCTGCTAAAAATACAGTGAACGATGACAGCCCTCGTAGCCAGAAATATTAAAGGTGCAATAAATGGCAGCAACTGCTTGTAAGCGTCGCCAGCGGGACGGGCACGTGAACGAGCCGGGGTCATGCCCGACTGCTGGTGGAAGCCGCTCCCCCTTGGACAGAGGTTCCTGCCGGTGGGAGTTGCCAGCCCAGCCCTTGAGGAAGCAAAGGAACCCCTTGGCCTGGCAAGCCCGGGACGCAGCTGCTGCTCGGGGCGGCCGTGGGCGCGCCTCCAAACCAGCACCAGAGGACCTCACGCTCTCCGGGACAGGGTGAGCGCCAGCGCCTGCTCCGGCGCGGGGACGCTGACCGCCTGTGGCCATGGCTGAGGCCACCGCCTCAGGGCTGAGCCGCCACCCTTGCCGCGGAGGGAGCCACGCAGAGAAGAACTTTCCATTTGCTTCTCAAAATGTGGACGCGAAAAGGTCAAGTAAAAATAAATACAAAGCAAATTGACTAATTTGAGCTTCTTTGCTCCCCGCACTAACACAGTGAAAGTTAAAAATAAAAGAGGTCTCAGCTTTTTGTGGAAAGTGTTTTGGGGGTAAAAATACACACAGCTGCGCCGCCGGAGCGTGACTGGCACCGGGCCGCGCGGGGCCCACCAGAGACGGGAGCTGAGGTGCCCACGCGTGCCCAGGGGGCGTCCGGAGTAAATAAACAGGGTGTTGCGTAAACCGGCTTGAGCCGGCTCTCCACCGCGCGGCCAAAGCAAACTAAGAGGCAGTCCCCTCGCGGGAGCCTGCAGGAGCCTGGAAACAAGCAAGGCCCCGAGGCCTGGGCTGTCCCTTCTCTTCAACAGGCCTCAAGCCTGGAGGACGGCCCGCGGGAAGGGCCCGGGGAGGCGGGTGGCCTCTGGAGGGAAGCCCACCCCGCCCCCGCAAGGTCACTTTCTTCTTTGACTTCCAGACTGGCCCCCAAACTAAATGAAGCACAAAGGCCGGTGAGGCTTCTGACGGCTACCCCAGGCTCAACTTCAGAGGTGGGAGCTGGAGGGGCGGCGGGGCCCGGAGGGGTGGCGGGGGCTGGAGGGGCCTGGGCCTAGCACCCCACAGGCCAACGCGCGGGTCCAGCCAGAGGCAGCTGAGCCGGTCACCAGCCCAGCAGCCGGGCCGCAGGACAGGCCCGCGGGCTCCGGCACGCCAAGAGCAGGCGCGCCACAAGCCCTTGGCCCAGATGGGGCTTACAAGGAGCCCGCCAGGCGAGGCCAGGCTCAGTCCCGGACTCTGGTGGCCAAAATTTCTCGTTGGCAGGTCTTTCCTCGACCCCCTCATTCGCCTCCAACTCAAGTCTGGGGGAGGCGCCAGCCGGAGGCCATGGTCCGCGTCAGGCCCTGATGCCTGTGCCCAGGCGTGTCCGCTGAGGTGCGGCTCAGGGAGGCCGAGCGCCGCCTGCGCAGGCAGAGGGCAGCTCCCCCAGACCCTCCTCACCCCGGCTCCTTCCGGACAGCAAAGCAGGAGTCCTAGGCAGACAAGGGTCTCCCTGAGGGAAAAAAGTAGGAAGCAGATTCGTCGGGGCCCAGGCCTGGGGGGGCGGCCGGTGGCCAGAGGAACAGCCCAGGTCAGCAGGAGGACCCTGGACTCTGGACCAGGACCTCCGCCTCGGGCCAGAGATGTGCGGCCGTCCACACGAAGGCCACCTCGAAGCAGCTGGACCACCTGGAGGGGCCGCGGAAAGACGGGCAGGCAGAGGGGGCCGAGTGCTCCCCGTTCAAGCCAGGAGGCCCCAGCCACAGCCTGGGCGGCGGGCAGGCCACGGGTCTCAGGCCTGGGTGGCTCCCGCCAGCCTCCCCGTCAGGACACTTTTCCCTGGGCGGAAGCCGGGGCCTCGGGCAGGATCAGGACTTGCGCGGCAGCACATTTCTCAAGGGCCGGAACCCCATGCCCCCTCCTACGTGGACGTGAGTTCTGAGTCGCCTCTGCAGCTTGGGCTGTGACACAGCCAGGCCCGCCGGCCCCTTCCTGGCTGCCCGGGACTTGTGTTTCCCGCGTCAGCCCAAGGCGGGAGACGGTGGCTGCCTGGGAGGCGGGGCCCTTTCAGCCGAGGCCGGGGGCCCACAGCCCTGCACGGCCAGCTCCGGGCAGACCTGTCACCTGCTCACCAGAGGTCGGGGGCCAGCGGTCACAGCAGGAAGCCAGTGGGCACGTGGGTGCAGCCCCGTAAGCGTCAGCCCAGCAGGGATGTCTGGAGCCCCAGGGACCCCCAGGGAGCCCCTGCTCCAGCCTCCGTGTCTCGCTCCCCAAAGCAGCAGCCCCACAGGTCCTCCAGCGAGTCCTCCCTGGGACCAGCTCTCCCTCCAGGTGGGCTGTGCGTCCCCCCGTCTCCCGGGGCCACAGCTCAGCTCTCTGCCCAGCAGTGACTGCGGCTGTTACCGGAACCGACTGCCCAGCAGGGCAGCGGCCACGCAGCGCTGGCCTCGCCCGCTGCCCACCACCGCCGACTCAGGCTGCGGCTCCTCGCAGGCCCCGCCTCCGACCTTGGAGGCACGTGGCCTGGATCGCGGATGACGGGTCAGGGTGAGCTGTGAGCTGATTGGTGCTAAATGGCCCAATCAGCCACAGGATTGACAAACGGCCCAATCAGACGCGGGGGCGGGGCCCCCAGGAGCCGGGCTGGGGCGCGAGCGGAGCGGAGCCCCTGGTAGGGGCGGGCCTGGGTCCCGTCTGTCCCCCCGCAGGGACCCCGCAGGCCCTGGGCTGGTGTTTGCTGCTGGCGTCGCCCGCCCTCTCGCCGGGAGCCTGGACCCTGGCGTCCGGCCTCCTCCCGCCCCCCCCACCGGCCCCAGCCCGCGCTGCCCCGCGGCGGGGGCCTCCCTGGGGCGAGGCGGCCCCCTCGGGCCACGGTGAGCGCTGTCCCGTGGGCGAGCCGCGCCCGCCGCAGCTGTTCCCCGCCCGAGGCCTCGTGCAGCCGCCGGGGGGCCCGCGGATCACCCCTGTGCAGCAGGACGGGGGGGGGGGGTGAGCCCACGGCCCTGCTGGGCGGCTGCAGCCCTCGGCATTGGTCTTTGGGTCTCGGGGCTCTAGGGCAGCCCCATCATCTCAGAGCCTGGGCGGGTGGGCGCCGTTCCAGCCACCCGCATCCGCCTGTCCTGCATGCCCGCCTCGCAACAGCACCAGGCCAGGGTCCCCCCACAAGCCAGCACGGGGGGAGCGGAAGGGGCCACGGCCGTCCCGCCGGCCCACACAGGAGACCTCAGGTGCAGCCCGCACCCAGCCCTGCGCGCCCGGGGACGCGGTCCTGGGGTCGGCAGAGGACACAGCCCAGCTGCAAGAGTCGGTCTCCCGCAGAGGCCCGGGGGACAGGGCGGGCAAGCTGGCGCTCCCAGACCACCGCATGCGGCTGTTCCTGGACACGGCTTTCGTGGGCTGCTGAGAACATTCCAGAGCTAAGGGGAGACAGACCCCCAGGAACGCACACGCGGTCCCTGCTCCCACGCCGGAGGTCACTGCGCACCTCTGTTTCCGCTCCCGAGTCCTGCTGCAGTGACCACAGCCAGTCACACTGGCTGGCCCCCAGCACAGGCGTGCCGTGATGAAGACTCTGAAGGTCCACTCGGCACCGTGCAGACAGCCAGCCGTGCCCGCGCCCCGCCCTCTGCAGCCACGGCTGGGCGCCCGCGGTGCCTGCCACAGCCCAGGCCCAGCGCTGCTATGTCATTACTAACTGCTCAGACATTGCAAGTATGTCCCCAAGGGCCTCCTCCTGCCCAGGGTCCCACCCAGATCCCAGACGGCACTTGGGATTGGCTGTGAGGCGCCTTCCCAGCTGTCCCAGCCCCCAAGCCTCCGTGCACCCCACTCTGTGCACCTTGGCAGGTGGGGCATGCCTGAGTAGGTGTTACTACTTTATTACAGTGGCTGACAGACAGAAAAGCAGCAGACATACTCAGAGGCCCCAGGCCCCCCACGCCAGCCCGGGGGCTCCCTTCACCAACCCCCAGCCTGATTCTGTGGTTGAGAGGCTGCTGCTTTGGCCTTGGAGGGCCCTTACAGTCGGCTCCTGCACCCCCGCGCACCCGGCCGCCAGGGGCGCTGTTTTGTTTGGGGCACCTGCGCGGGGTCCTGGAGGGTCCCCCGGCTCTCCCCGCTGGTCCAGCACGCGCAGTCGGGCAGCTCGCGACTCATGCTCGGGTCACGCCCCGATGGAGACCCGGCCTTCAGGGGAACCCCAAGGCGCGGGTCCTGGGACCGGGCAGCCTGCAGTGCAGGCGAGGGGTCCCCGCGTCACTGCCGCGCGGCCACACGACTAGCTTCGCGGACGCGCGCGGCGCTCCGTTTCTCAAGACGCAAAGCCCCTGCACGGCCTCCCGCGGGCGCCGGGAAGGGACGCTCGGGGACCCGCGCTCCTTGCCCGCGCGGCGGTCAGCGGTCAGCGGTCAGCGGGCACCGGCGGGAAGGCAGGCCCGGGCCGGGCTGCGGCTCCAGCAGGCGCGCGTGGCGCCCGCGCAGCAGAGCCCGGGTTGCCCGGCGGGAGCGCCCTCCGCGCCGTCGGCGCCAGGCAGCAGCGGGCCGCGAGCAGAGGCCCCGCGGAGGGCTCGCCGGCCACGCCCGCGCCCAGGGAGCGGCTCGGACACTTGAAGCCCCGCGCTGCGCCGGGGCCGGGAGCGCACAGGCCCGGGGGCGCGCGGGGCGCGGGGCGGAGGCCCAGGCTCGCGGCCGCAGCTGACCGTTACCAGCCGCTCCCGCTGACCGGCCGCCGCGCACAGGCCGCCGGCTCCGCGCAACCGACTCCCAGGGACGCGGCGACCGCCTGCCCGAGAAGGACGCCCGAGCGCACGACCATGGCGGCCCGAGCCCCGCCGGCGCTGCTGCTGCTGCTGCTGCTGCTGCTGCCGCCCCGGCCCGCCCGGCCGGAGCCCACGGCCGCGCCCAAGGCCACCGCCGCGCCGCGCCGCACCTCGGCCGCAGGCCGGTCCCTGGCGGACAGCGAGCTGACCGCCCGCGCCCCGCGCCCCGCGCCGCGCCCGCTCGCCCTGCTGGCCCCGCTCGCCCCGCTGGCCCCGCTCGCCCTGCGGCCGGCCCTCGGGTAGGGGCGCCCGCCGCCCAGGCCGCCCGCCCAGCGCCTCCCTGCCGGGCCGCTCCCCCTCGCCGCGGGCGCGACGCCCCGACGACAGCTGCGCCCGCGGCCCCCGCGCCCCGCCCCGACGCCTCCCGCCGGCGAGCAGCCCGGGGAGCGGCCTCCGAGGCTCCCCACGGCGCCGGGGCGCGGGGTGCCCGCAGCCGCCCCTCGGGAGCGGGAAGAAGCTGTTTTATCTTTACTCGGTTCATTAAACTTAGAGCCTCAAACTCCGGCGGGCGGAGCTGACCGCGGCGCGGGGGCCGGGGCGCGAGGCCGGGGGGCCGGGGAGGCGGCAGCGCCAGCGGGCGGGGGCGGGCGGCCCCCGCGGCGGGTTGGGGGTCAGCGGCACGCGCGGCGGGGACCGGGGCGCAGGGCGGGGCTGGGGGCCAAGGGGCCGGCCAGCGGGGCAGGGCGGGGAGTCGGGGGACACCTGCTCGTGCCGCGTCCTCGGGCCCAGCCCCCGCGGAGGGCACCGGCCGCGCGGCCCTCTGGCCCCCGAGCGGGCCCGGCTCCCGCAGGCCAGGCCTCGCCCGGAGCCAACCCCCGGGGCAGGGGCACCGAGGGGCGCCCGCAGGAAGCCCGCTCCCCTCTTCCGAACGCCGGGGGCATGAGTGGGCGCCCCGGAAAGCCCCCGCGGGCGGGCACCTGGCCCGACGCCCGTGGGTCCTGCGGCTCGTCCCCAGGGCCGAGGCCGCCCACGCCCCGCGCCCAGCCGGGGAGCGCCAGCCCGGGGTGGGGGGCCGGGCGCGGGGCGCCTTCCCCAGACTCTACCAAGGCCACCGGCGAGCGTGGGGGCGCGGCGCTGCCCGGGAGGCGGGGCGCCCCGCAACGACCAGACGAGCCGGGTGGGGCGCCAGGCCCGGGACTTCAACACAGGTGGGGGTGGGCGGGCGATGGGAAGGGGAGGGGACCCCGCAGGGGCGCGGAAGGCAGGGGCGGGATTGGGGTTCGGCCCGGGAAGCCCCGGGACGGCGCGGCGGGGTCGGGCTGCGGTGGCATTTTCCACACAGTGAAAAGATGCGCCCCTCAGCCCGGGAGAGCGGCCCTGGCGGGCCCCAGCCCGAGCCCGGGAAGGGGGTCGACGAGACCCGGCCCGCAGGTAAACCGGACCCGAAACTGCCACTGCCGGCGCCGGCTCCGGCGTCCAGCCGGGTTTTAAAAACAGACCGTGCTGTGCCCGGCGCCCCTCAGCCCGGCCCGCCCCCGCGGGAGCCGGAGGGGTCCGGGGCGCCCGCGTGGGCCCCTGCCCGGAGGAGGGCGGCCGCGGGGCCGGGAGCGCGCGGGCAGCACCCCCCGGGCACGGAGTCCGGCGGCGCCGACAGGCCCAGGCCAGCTCCGGTCAGCGGCGGGGGGCGCAGGCGGAGCCCGGGGCCTGGCCGCGCCCACGCCCCGCCCCGCGCGCCCACGCCCCGCCCCGCGCCCCTCCACGCCCCGCCCCACGCCCCGCCCCACGCGCCCACCCCGCCCTGCCCCCCATGCCCACGCCCCGCCCCCACGCCCCACCCCGCGCCCCACGTGCCCCGCCCCGCCGCGCGCCCCTCCACGCCCCGCCCCCACGCCCCACCCCTCCACGCCCCGCCCCGCGCGCCCACGCCCCGCCCCGCGCCCCTCCACGCCCCGCCCCACGCCCCGCCCCACGCGCCCACCCCGCCCCGCCCCCCATGCCCACGCCCCGCCCCCACGCCCCACCCCGCGCCCCACGTGCCCCGCCCCGCCGCGCGCCCCTCCACGCCCCGCCCCACGCGCCCACCCCGCCCCGCCCCCCATGCCCACGCCCCGCCCCCACGCCCCACCCCTCCACGCCCCGCCCCGCGCCCCACCCCTTGCCCCACGTGCCGCGCCCCGCCACAAGCCCCGCCACGCGCGCCCTGCCCCGCCCCCACCCCACCCCGCGCCCCGCCCCGCGCCCCACGTGCCCCGCCCCGCCGCGCGCCCCGCCACGCGCCCCGCCACGCGCCCCTCCACGCCCCGCCCCACGCCCCGCCCCACGCGCCCACCCCGCCCTGCCCCCCATGCCCACGCCCCACCCCTCCACGCCCCGCCCCGCGCCCCACCCCGCGCCCCACGTGCCCCGCCCCGCCGCGCGCCCACGCCCCACGCCCCGCCCCACCCCACCCCGCACCCCGCCCCGCCACGCCCCGCCCGAGCAGCCCCAGGGCCGCGGCGCACAGCGGAGCCCGCGGCCATCAGGCCGCCCAGCGCTCCGGGCCGGACAGCGGCGGCAGGGCCGGGCCGCCGGGCCGGGCCGGGCACCAAAGCGGCGCCGGGGGTCGCGCCTCGGGGCCTCAAAGTGCGCGGCAGCGGCGCCGGGTCATTCCGGGACCGAGAGAGGACGCGGCCGCGACGGCCTCGCGGTGCTCGCCCGGCCCCCTGCGGCCGCGCCGGGGCCGGCTGCCCCGAGGGACGGGCCTCCCGGCCGGGGGGCGGGCGGGGGCCGAGCGGGGCGGGGGCGGGGCCCGACCCAGGAGGCGGCGAGCGTGGACGCGGCCGAGGCCGGCGGGCCCTGGGCGGGGCCGCCCCAGCCCGGAGGGGCCGCCCCGCCCGCACGGCCCGACGCCGGACCAGGGCGCGACGGACGGCCCGGGCCGCCCGGCCTCCGAGGGGCGCGCGCCGAGGGGTCTCCCCAGGGGCCGGCGGGCCGCGCGGGTCGGGGCAGAGTGGACGGGGCTCGGCGGCCAGGGGGCCCGCGGGCGGCCCGGGGCTGGGCCCTGACCGGCGCCCCCGCAGCCGGCGTCACCCCGTCCCCGGCCGCGCCGGTGCCCCCGGCTGCCCCCGGGTGCCCCCCCGCCGCCCGCCCACGGCCCGGGCCGGCTCCTGCGCCCACGCGCGCCCTCGCTGTGCCCCACACCCCGCAGCCAGACACACACCCCACACACCCCACACACCAGACACACATCAGACACACCAGACACACACCAGACACACCAGACACACCAGACACACACCAGACACACCAGACACACACCAGACACACACCCGACACACACCAGACACACACCAGACACACCAGACACACCAGACACACACCCCACACACCAGACACACACCAGACACACACCCGACACACACCAGACACACACCAGACACACCAGACACACCAGACACACACCCGACACACACCAGACACACACCAGACACACACCAGACACACCAGACACACCAGACACACACCCCACACACCAGACACACACCAGACACACACCAGACACACACCAGACACACCAGACACACCAGACAAACACCAGACACACACCAGACACACACCAGACACACACCCGACACACACCAGACACACACCCCACACACCAGACACACACCAGACACACCAGACACACCAGACACACCAGACACACACCCCACACACCAGACACACACCAGACACACACCCGACACACACCAGA
This sequence comes from Talpa europaea, assembly GCF_964194135.1. Lineage (NCBI taxonomy): Eukaryota > Metazoa > Chordata > Mammalia > Eulipotyphla > Talpidae > Talpa > Talpa europaea. The sequence goes on along the minus strand of NC_140070.1, from coordinate 146,868,228 downwards.
CACACACCAGACACACCAGACACACCAGACACACACCCGACACACACCAGACACACACCAGACACACCAGACACACCAGACACACACCCCACACACCAGACACACACCAGACACACACCCGACACACACCAGACACACACCAGACACACCAGACACACCAGACACACACCCCACACACCAGACACACACCAGACACACACCCGACACACACCAGACACACACCAGACACACCAGACACACCAGACACACACCCGACACACACCAGACACACACCAGACACACACCAGACACACCAGACACACCAGACACACACCCCACACACCAGACACACACCAGACACACACCAGACACACACCAGACACACCAGACACACCAGACACACACCCGACACACACCAGACACACACCAGACACACACCCGACACACACCAGACACACACCCCACACACCAGACACACACCAGACACACCAGACACACCAGACACACCAGACACACACCCCACACACCAGACACACACCAGACACACACCCGACACACACCAGACACACACCAGACACACCAGACACACCAGACACACACCCGACACACACCAGACACACACCAGACACACCAGACACACCAGACACACACCCCACACACCAGACACACACCAGACACACACCCGACACACACCAGACACACACCAGACACACCAGACACACCAGACACACACCCGACACACACCAGACACACACCAGACACACACCAGACACACCAGACACACACCCCACACACCAGACACACACCAGACACACCAGACACACCAGACACACACCCAACACACACCAGACACACACCAGACACACACCCGACACACACCAGACACACACCCCACACACCAGACACACACCAGACACACCAGACACACCAGACACACACCCAACACACACCAGACACACACCAGACACACACCCGACACACACCAGACACACCAGACACACCAGACACACACCAGACACACCAGACACACACCAGACACACACCCGACACACACCAGACACACACCCCACACACCCCACACACCAGACACACACCCGACACACACCAGACACACACCAGACACACCAGACACACCAGACACACACCCGACACACACCAGACACACACCAGACACACCAGACACACACCCCACACACCAGACACACACCAGACACACACCCGACACACACCAGACACACACCAGACACACCAGACACACCAGACACACACCCGACACACACCAGACACACACCAGACACACACCAGACACACCAGACACACCAGACACACACCCCACACACCAGACACACACCAGACACACACCAGACACACACCAGACACACCAGACACACCAGACACACACCCGACACACACCAGACACACACCAGACACACACCAGACACACACCCGACACACACCAGACACACACCCCACACACCAGACACACACCAGACACACCAGACACACAGACCAGACACACCAGACACACACCCCACACACCAGACACACACCAGACACACACCCGACACACACCAGACACACACCAGACACACCAGACACACCAGACACACACCCGACACACACCAGACACACACCAGACACACCAGACACACCAGACACACACCCCACACACCAGACACACACCAGACACACACCCGACACACACCAGACACACACCAGACACACCAGACACACCAGACACACACCCCACACACCAGACACACACCAGACACACACCCGACACACACCCGACACACACCAGACACACACCAGACACACCAGACACACCAGACACACACCCGACACAACACACCAGACACACACCAGACACACACCAGACACACCAGACACACACCCCACACACCAGACACACACCAGACACACACCAGACACACACCAGACACACCAGACACACCAGACACACACCCGACACACACCAGACACACACCAGACACACACCCGACACACACCAGACACACACCCCACACACCAGACACACACCAGACACACCAGACACACCAGACACACCAGACACACACCCCACACACCAGACACACACCAGACACACACCCGACACACACCAGACACACACCAGACACACCAGACACACCAGACACACACCCGACACACACCAGACACACACCAGACACACCAGACACACCAGACACACACCCCACACACCAGACACACACCAGACACACACCCGACACACACCAGACACACACCAGACACACCAGACACACCAGACACACACCCGACACACACCAGACACACACCAGACACACACCAGACACACCAGACACACACCCCACACACCAGACACACACCAGACACACAGACACACCAGACACACACCCGACACACACCAGACACACACCAGACACACCAGACACACCAGACACACACCCCACACACCAGACACACACCAGACACACCAGACACACCAGACACACACCCAACACACACCAGACACACACCAGACACACACCCGACACACCAGACACACACCCCACACACCAGACACACACCCCACACACCAGACACACACCAGACACACACCCGACACACACCAGACACACACCAGACACACCAGACACACCAGACACACACCCGACACACACCCGACACACACCAGACACACCAGACACACCAGACACACACCCCACACACCAGACACACACCAGACACACACCCGACACACACCAGACACACACCAGACACACCAGACACACCAGACACACACCCAACACACACCAGACACACACCAGACACACACCCGACACACACCAGACACACACCCCACACACCAGACACACACCAGACACACACCCGACACACACCAGACACACACCAGACACACCAGACACACCAGACACACACCCGACACACACCAGACACACACCAGACACACACCCGACACACACCAGACACACACCCCACACACCAGACACACACCAGACACACACCCGACACACCAGACACACACCAGACACACCAGACACACCAGACACACACCCGACACACACCAGACACACACCCCACACACCAGACACACACCAGACACACCAGACACACCAGACACACACCCAACACACACCAGATACACACCAGACACACACCCGACACACCAGACACACACCCCACACACCAGACACACACCCCACACACCAGACACACACCAGACACACACCCCACACACCAGACACACCAGACACACACCCCACACACCAGACACACACCAGACACACACCCCACACACCAGACACACACCAGACACACACCAGACACACCAGACAAACACCCGACACACACCAGACACACACCAGACACACCAGACACACCAGACACACACCCCACACACCAGACACACACCAGACACACACCCGACACACACCAGACACACACCAGACACACCAGACACACCAGACACACACCCGACACACACCAGACACACACCAGACACACCAGACACACCAGACACACACCCCACACACCAGACACACACCCGACACACACCAGACACACACCAGACACACCAGACACACCAGACACACACCCGACACACACCAGACACACACCAGACACACCAGACACACCAGACACACACCCCACACACCAGACACACACCAGACACACACCCGACACACACCAGACACACACCAGACACACCAGACACACCAGACACACACCCGACACACACCAGACACACACCAGACACACACCCGACACACACCAGACACACACCCCACACACCAGACACACACCAGACACACCAGACACACCAGACACACACCCAACACACACCAGACACACACCAGACACACACCCGACACACACCAGACACACACCCCACACACCAGACACACACCAGACACACCAGACACACCAGACACACACCCAACACACACCAGACACACACCAGACACACACCCGACACACCAGACACACACCCCACACACCAGACACACACCCCACACACCAGACACACACCAGACACACACCCGACACACACCAGACACACACCAGACACACCAGACACACCAGACACACACCCGACACACACCCGACACACACCAGACACACACCCGACACACACCAGACACACACCCCACACACCAGACACACACCAGACACACACCCGACACACACCAGACACACACCAGACACACCAGACACACCAGACACACACCCGACACACACCAGACACACACCAGACACACACCCGACACACACCAGACACACACCCCACACACCAGACACACACCAGACACACACCCGACACACACCAGACACACACCAGACACACCAGACACACCAGACACACCAGACACACACCCGACACACACCAGACACACACCAGACACACACCCGACACACACCAGACACACACCCCACACACCAGACACACACCAGACACACACCCGACACACCAGACACACACCAGACACACCAGACACACCAGACACACACCCGACACACACCAGACACACACCCCACACACCAGACACACACCAGACACACCAGACACACCAGACACACACCCAACACACACCAGACACACACCAGACACACACCCGACACACCAGACACACACCCCACACACCAGACACACACCCCACACACCAGACACACACCAGACACACACCCCACACACCAGACACACCAGACACACACCCCACACACCAGACACACACCAGACACACACCCCACACACCAGACACACACCAGACACACACCAGACACACCAGACACACACCCGACACACACCACACACCAGACACACACCCGACACACCAGACACACACCCCACACACCAGACACACACCCCACACACCAGACACACCAGACACACACCCGACACACACCAGACACACACCCCACACACCAGACACACACCAGACACACCAGACACACACCCAACACACACCAGACACACACCAGACACACACCCGACACACCAGACACACACCCCACACACCAGACACACACCCCACACACCAGACACACACCAGACACACACCCCACACACCAGACACACCAGACACACACCCCACACACCAGACACACACCAGACACACACCCGACACACACCAGACACACACCCCACACACCAGACACACACCAGACACACACCCGACACACACCAGACACACACCCGACACACCAGACACACACCCCACACACCAGACACACACCCCACACACCAGACACACACCAGACACACACCCCACACACCAGACACACACCAGACACACCAGACACACCAGATACACACCAGACACACACCCCACACACCAGACACACACCCCGCAGCCAGACACACACCAGACACACAACAGACACACACCCCGCAGCCAGACACACACCCGACACACACCAGACACACACCCCACACACCAGACACACACCCCACACACCAGACACACACCCCACACACCAGACACACACCAGACACACACCCGACACACACCAGACACACACCAGACACACCAGACACACCAGACACACACCCGACACACACCAGACACACCAGACACACCAGACACACACCCCACACACCAGACACACACCAGACACACACCCGACACACACCCGACACACACCAGACACACCAGACACACCAGACACACACCCAACACACACCAGACACACACCAGACACACACCCGACACACACCAGACACACACCCCACACACCAGACACACACCAGACACACACCCGACACACACCAGACACACACCAGACACACCAGACACACCAGACACACCAGACACACACCCGACACACACCAGACACACACCAGACACACACCCGACACACACCAGACACACACCCCACACACCAGACACACACCAGACACACACCCGACACACCAGACACACACCAGACACACCAGACACACCAGACACACACCCGACACACACCAGACACACACCCCACACACCAGACACACACCAGACACACCAGACACACCAGACACACACCCAACACACACCAGATACACACCAGACACACACCCGACACACCAGACACACACCCCACACACCAGACACACACCCCACACACCAGACACACACCAGACACACACCCCACACACCAGACACACCAGACACACACCCCACACACCAGACACACACCAGACACACACCCCACACACCAGACACACACCAGACACACACCAGACACACCAGACACACACCCGACACACACCAGACACACACCAGACACACCAGACACACCAGACACACACCCCACACACCAGACACACACCAGACACACACCCGACACACACCAGACACACACCAGACACACCAGACACACCAGACACACACCCGACACACACCAGACACACACCAGACACACCAGACACACCAGACACACACCCCACACACCAGACACACACCCGACACACACCAGACACACACCAGACACACCAGACACACCAGACACACACCCGACACACACCAGACACACACCAGACACACCAGACACACCAGACACACACCCCACACACCAGACACACACCAGACACACACCCGACACACACCAGACACACACCAGACACACCAGACACACCAGACACACACCCGACACACACCAGACACACACCAGACACACACCCGACACACACCAGACACACACCCCACACACCAGACACACACCAGACACACCAGACACACCAGACACACACCCAACACACACCAGACACACACCAGACACACACCCGACACACACCAGACACACACCCCACACACCAGACACACACCAGACACACCAGACACACCAGACACACACCCAACACACACCAGACACACACCAGACACACACCCGACACACCAGACACACACCCCACACACCAGACACACACCCCACACACCAGACACACACCAGACACACACCCGACACACACCAGACACACACCAGACACACCAGACACACCAGACACACACCCGACACACACCCGACACACACCAGACACACACCCGACACACACCAGACACACACCCCACACACCAGACACACACCAGACACACACCCGACACACACCAGACACACACCAGACACACCAGACACACCAGACACACACCCGACACACACCAGACACACACCAGACACACACCCGACACACACCAGACACACACCCCACACACCAGACACACACCAGACACACACCCGACACACACCAGACACACACCAGACACACCAGACACACCAGACACACCAGACACACACCCGACACACACCAGACACACACCAGACACACACCCGACACACACCAGACACACACCCCACACACCAGACACACACCAGACACACACCCGACACACCAGACACACACCAGACACACCAGACACACCAGACACACACCCGACACACACCAGACACACACCCCACACACCAGACACACACCAGACACACCAGACACACCAGACACACACCCAACACACACCAGACACACACCAGACACACACCCGACACACCAGACACACACCCCACACACCAGACACACACCCCACACACCAGACACACACCAGACACACACCCCACACACCAGACACACCAGACACACACCCCACACACCAGACACACACCAGACACACACCCCACACACCAGACACACACCAGACACACACCAGACACACCAGACACACACCCGACACACACCAGACACACACCAGACACACACCCGACACACCAGACACACACCCCACACACCAGACACACACCCCACACACCAGACACACCAGACACACACCCGACACACACCAGACACACACCCCACACACCAGACACACACCAGACACACCAGACACACACCCAACACACACCAGACACACACCAGACACACACCCGACACACCAGACACACACCCCACACACCAGACACACACCCCACACACCAGACACACACCAGACACACACCCCACACACCAGACACACCAGACACACACCCCACACACCAGACACACACCAGACACACACCCGACACACACCAGACACACACCCCACACACCAGACACACACCAGACACACACCCGACACACACCAGACACACACCCGACACACCAGACACACACCCCACACACCAGACACACACCCCACACACCAGACACACACCAGACACACACCCCACACACCAGACACACACCAGACACACACCAGACACACCAGACACACCAGATACACACCAGACACACACCCCACACACCAGACACACACCCCGCAGCCAGACACACACCAGACACACAACAGACACACACCCCGCAGCCAGACACACACCCGACACACACCAGACACACACCCCACACACCAGACACACACCCCACACACCAGACACACACCCCACACACCAGACACACACCAGACACACCAGACACACACCCCGCAGCCAGACACACACCCCGCAGCCAGACACACACCAGACACACACCAGACACACAACAGACACACACCCCGCAGCCAGACACACACCAGACACACACGACACACACCCCACACACCAGACACACATCAGACACACCAGACACACACCAGACACACACCTCACACACCAGAAACCCCACACACCAGACACACATCAGACACACCAGACACACACCAGACACACACCAGACACACACCCCGCAGCCAGACACACACCAGACACACACGACACACACCCCACACACCAGACACACACCCGACACACCAGACACACACCCCACACACCAGACACACATCAGACACACCAGACACACACCAGACACACACCTCACACACCAGACACACACCCCACACACCAGACACACACCACACACCCCACACACCAGACACACACCAGACACACACCAGACACACCCCAGACACACACCAGACACACACCCCACACACCAGACACACACCAGACACACACCAGACACACCCCAGACACACACCCCACACACCAGACACACACCAGACACACACCCCACACACCAGACACACACCAGACACACACCAGACACCCACCCCACACACCAGACACACACCCCACACACCAGACACACACCAGACACACACCAGACACACCAGACACACACCCCACACACCAGACACACACCAGACACACACCAGACACACCAGACACACACCCCACACACCAGACACACACCAGACACACACCAGACACACACCAGACACACACCAGACACACCAGACACACACCCCACACACCAGACACACGCATCCCACACACCCATCCCCCACACACCCCACACCCACCTCACACCCCACACACACACCCCACACATACCTCACACACCAGACACACGCACACCTCACACATCCACAACACACACCAGACATACCCCCCGCCTCACACACACCCCATACACCACATGTGTCTGTCACTTGTCTCACGTGGGGACATGCACCCAGGCCACCTCCTGCTCTCCCGGCACCCAGCACCTGTTCGCGGGGGTCGGCTCCCTGGCGTGAGCTGCAGGCCGACCCTCTCCCAGCGCACGCTGGACGCCGCCTCCGACCTGCGGGAGACCAGCCTGGCTCGGCGGGGGCTGCCGCTGAGGCCCCACAGCCAGCGAGGAGTCCATGGACTCGGGGCCTGGGGCTTCCAGACAGAGAAGGGGGTCGCCCTGCAGCCCCCGCCCGCCTCCCAGGACCCCGGCTCCGTGAAGGGGCGCAGGCAGCACGGTCTCTGAACACAGCGCAGACAGGCCCCCGCCAGCACCGCGGGTCCCCTCGAGCTGACCGCCTCACCCCACACGGCAGCCGGGACGGACTCGGAGTCTCCCACCCTGCCGCCTCCTGAGCCCCACAAAGCACGGCAGGCACCAGGACCACAGCCAGGGGAGCCCCGGCCCTGCACCCCGGAAACGCGCTGGGGAGCCCCGCCCCAGCTTGGGGGCCTCGGGGCCCCTTCTCTCCGGACCCGGCCTTTGCGCCACCACAGCTGAGTCGAGCGTCTCCCGCTGGATTCGGCCGCTGTCCCGCAGCCCCGGAACCCAGCAGTCCAGCCCGGCCCTCATCTCCCTTCAAATCTGCACCCCACCCGACCTTCCACTGCTCCCCATAAATGCCAAGCCCCCCACCCTCCCCGTGAACCCTGAGCCCAGCGACTGGCCCCTCAGCAACTCCAGACAGAGGCCCCCAGGAAAGCTGCATCCCAGGGGGCGGAGGCCAGGCGGGCCAGGCGCTCAGCCCACCACCCACGCTCCAAACCGCCAGAGCCAATCACGCAGCGAGCGCCCCAGGGCCCGGCCCCCCATGGGGTGCATCTCCAGCAGAGTCTCCTTCCAAGTGACTCAGGCCCAGCAGTGGGGCAGAAGGGGCGGGTCCTCCCCCGAGGATTCCCCGCAGCCCCCTCCCGCCCCCACACACAGACAGGACCTTCCCACCAGTCTGCCCAGCCGGGAGCACTTGAGGATCCTGGGGTCCTGCAGGTGCCCTGCTCAGGTCTTCCCAGCTGGGCAGGCTGCGGAGGGCACAGCTCCCTTGGGAGACCTCTCCCGACACCCGCAGGCCCCAGACTGCCGCCCGCACCCGCTGGGACACAGGGGCGCAGGGACAGGCTCAAATCATGGTGGGGGGTCACCTCCTCTCACTCCGCCTGGGGTAAATTCTGATCAAAGCACGGGGGAGGGTACAGTGGGCAACGGGAGGGAGGGCGACCTGGCTGGGGCAAGACTCAGGACAGGAAGGCAGGGCCGCGGGGCAGAACTGATGAGCCGCCACCAAGGGCATCCCCGAGCCTGACACAGTGCCCGGCTTGACCCTGCGCCCCGGGGCTGGCAGAGGACCTGGAAACAGGAGCCCCACTATCCCCCTGACCACTGGCTGGGGTCACCACAGCCCACGAAGGGAGCATGGGGACGTGTCCTTCTGCATGACAATGACATGCAGTTGCAGGTGCCCATGGGCCTGGCATCCTGGGCACCCGACCAGCATAGCCCAGCTCACACAGATGGACCCGGACTCCCTCACAGCCCCTCAGTGGGCGTGTGCAGCCCCCTGAGCCCCAGAACACTGGCTGCACACAGTGGGTGCACCCAGCCAGAGCCCCGCAGTCTCCCCTCCCGGCTCCCCTCCCTGCCACCGCGGCTCCCAGCTGTCACCAGCACAGGTGGGAAGCTGGTCCCAGGCTCTGGGCATCCAGGCCCCCCCAGCGCCCCCGCCCTGCATCCCTGGATGGTCAGCCCCCAGCTGCAGGAGGGCTCTGGCTGGGGTTACCATCCTGCCCCCCAGCGTGGCCCCAGGAGGGCAGGACATGCCCCAGCTGCCCCCTGGCAGTGCTAAGAGGGCCTGGACAGGGGAACACCCGGGATGGCCTCAGAGCTCCCCACGGCCAGTAAAATACCAGGCCTGGGCCGTCTCCTCCTCGGAGAGAGGAGAGCAGGGAGCCCTCTCTCTGGGCCCGCTGGTGCTGGTGCCGGGGCTGGGGTGAGGCTGCGGTCGGGCCCAGGGGCAGCGGCCCCAGGACCAAGGCCCTGCACCCCCGGGAGGGGTCCCTGGAGACGGAGGGAGGCTTCACGCCGTCCACTCACACTTCTTAAGCGAGATTCCATTTGCCCGGCCCACCCGGGCAGGAACCTGTTTTCGCGAGGGTTTCTCTTTCTTGTTGCGGCTGTTTTAACACCACCAGCCCCATCCCTGGAGATCACAGATCTGGAAATTTCCATTTTAAAAAATGGACACGAAAAAGCAGACCTTTCCGCTCCTCAGTTTCTCGCTCAAGTCGACCCTCTTTCTTAAGCAAGTTCTCCGCGGTGGATAAGCGCCGGACTGGGGTGACCGCCCCGAGGGAGCTGCCCGCGCCCGCCGGGCTCCGCGGCCCTCGGCAACACGAGGCGGGGCGCAGGCGTCCAAGAGCCACGGCGTGGCCAGCAGGGCCTGCGCGCCCCGGGAACCCCGTGGCCGCCCAGCAGCAGCTGGACCCGGCGCAGGGACGCGGGGCGGGGCGGGGCGGGCTGGCGGGGTGGGGGGGCGCGGGCGGGTCTCACACTCGGCGCGGGGGAGGTGCGGGCGAGCGCTTGGCTTGTTACATCTGCAAATAAAACTTCAATGCTGCGCAACGGCATCTTATAATTTGACAACTGAAGTTACAAATTTTATTTTAAAAGCGCCGAGCTGCAAATACGGCGCTAATACAGCCGCGCGCACCCGGCTGCCGAACCCGCCGGGGGCCGGGACCCCCGCCACGACCCGCCGGTGGCTGCACTCGCGCCCGGGACGCGGACTCCGGGACCCTGTGCCGCGGGCTGCGGGGCGCCGGGGCCAGGTGCGCGCGGGCGGCGGGAGCGGGAGCTGCGGCGGCGGCCGGGGGTCCCCGCCTCTCCCCACGGCCCGGCCGCCTCGCGCCCCCCCACCCCGGGCGTCAGCGGGGCCCCCGCCCCGGGCCCGCGCCGCCAGCCCGCCCGGCCCGCCCGGCCCGCCCGGCCGCTCCCCAGGCCGGGCCGCGGGCGCTCCGCGGGGCTCCGTCGGGCTGGGCAGCCGCGCCCACCCCCGGCCGCTGTCCCGGGCCGGCCCGGAGGCCCCCGCGCCGGGGTCCGCGCCTCCCGCTCGGCGGCCGGGAACGGCCTGCGGGGCACGGGCGGCGGCTGCGCGGGGCTCGCGGGAAGCGGTCCCGGAACTTCTGCGCTCGGCCCGGCCGGGCCGGCCCGGGAGCCGCGCCCGCCTGCCCGCCGAGGGGCCCCTGCCCAGCGGCCGGCCCGGCGGCTGAACACTGGCCCCGCCGGCCCGCGGAGCGCCGCGAGCTCGCCAGCGCGCCCCGGGGCGGGGACGCCCCACTCCGGGCGCCCCCACGGCCGGCCCGTCCACGGCGCCCCCGCCCCGGCCGCGGCGTCCAACCCCCCCCGCCCCCCACACCGCGCGCGGCTGCCCGGATGCCGCGAGCCCGGCGCCGCGGGGACCTGCCGTCCGGGAGCGGACACGGCGCCCCGGCCAGCGGCGCCCCCGGAGCGGACACGGCGCCCCGGAGCGGACACGGCGCCCCGGCCAGCGCCCCCGGAGCGGACACGGCACCCCCGGAGCGGACACGGCGCCCCGGAACGGACACGGCGCCCCGGCCAGCGCCCCCGGAGCGGACACGGCGCCCCGGAACGGACACGGCGCCCCGGCCAGCGCGCCCCGGAGCGGACACGGCGCCTCGGAACGGACACGGCGCCCCGGCCAGCGCGCCCCGGAGCGGACACGGCGCCCCGGAACGGACACGGCCCCCCGGCCAGCGCCCCCGGAGCGGACACGGTGCCCCGGCCAGCGCGCCCCGGAGCGGGCAGCCTCGACCCGCGGACACGGCGCCCTCCGAGGGGCCGCGGGGCGCCCGCCCGCACGCAGCCCGGGCCCGGAGCGCCTCGGAGCGCCCGCAGCTCTCCCGGGGAGACGCGGCCCCGCGCGCGCAGCCCCCGCGCAGCCCCGGCCCCGCCGTCCCGCCCGCCCCCCGCGCAGCCCGCGGGTCCCTCACCCCGCGGCGCCGCTCGGGCGCGGTCCTGGGCGCCGCCGCTCGCCGCCACCTGCGCGCGCCGCTTACATAAGGGCGGCGCCGCGGGCCCCGCTCACCTCGCCGCGGCCGACGCGCCGGCGTCCCGGGCCCGGGGGCTCCGCCTGGCTGCGGCGCGGGGCCCGGGTGCGCGGCCCCGAGCGCGCCCCGACCCGCCGCCGCCGCCGCCCGCGCCCGCCCGCGCCGGGAGCGCGCACGCCGGGGGCGCCGTGACGCAGCGCGCCGAGCCCTCCGCGGGCGGGCGGGCGGGGGCGGGGCCGGGGCCGGGGCGCGCGGGCGGGGGCGGGGGCGGGGGCGGCGGGGGGGGCGGCCTGGGCGCCCGCGGGCCGGGCGGGGCGCGCGGGAGGTGCGGCGTGCGGGCCGGCCCGGGACGCGGCTGGAGCGGGCCGGGAAGCGAGCGGCCCGCGGGGCAGGGACGGGCTCGCCCCAAGGTCAGGCCGGGCCCTCGGCCCGCGCCGGCCCCGCACCTTCCACCGAGGCGCCGGCCCCAGCCCCGAGCGCAGGACCGCGGGCGGCCGGGCAGGGGCGGGCATCTCCGCCTGGGTGTGGCCTGGCCTGGCCTGCCGGCGGGTCCGGGCGGCTGCTCGCCGTGGGCGGCCCTGTCCACGCCGAGGGGGAGGGCTGCCAGGGCTGATGCCGCTGCCCCACGTCGGCGAAGGACGCAGCAGCCTCGCAGGTCCTGGCCATGCCCGGAACCAGGAGCAGGGGCCGCTGGGGCCTGGGGAAGGGGTGGCCACCCACCGCAGCCCTCCCTGTGGCCACCTTCCCCTGCACTCCCTTCCCGCTGCCCCTTTGGTTCTGCGCGGAGTGGGGGCCCAAGGCCTCCCCAGTGCCCGCGTCTCTGCGGGCGGCCTGCCGGGCGGTAGCCTGCGCCCCTAGGCCGAGGCTGTGCTGACCGGCCCGATGGCGGCCCTTCTGCGGTCAAGTGATTGCGGCGGGCTCCACGGCCCCCCGGGGGAAGCCCCCGCCTGTTCAGGCTGCTGTCAGACTCCCAGGCTGGGCTGACGCGTGTGCAGGGCCCGCGGGTGCAGGTGGCAAGTGGGCACCAGCCAGGGCCGGCTTTGGTCAGAGAGCAGCATGGGCCCTGCCACCGCGACATGGAGGCTCCTGCTTCCACCTCACGCGGGCCAACCGCGGGGCCGGGCCAACCGCGGGGCCGCGCCTACCGTGGGGCTGCTGGAGAAGGGCCCACCGTGCAGGCCAGGGAGGGGGTGCACAGCTCAGGCAGATCCCAAAGCCCTCCTTTCCACATGGAAGCCCCCAGAGTGGGCCTGGGGGCAGCGGCCCCTGGCCCGGGCAGTCCCCTGCACGCCGGCGCCCCTCTCCCACATGTGGGGGCATGTCCAGCTTGCAGGTTCCTGTTGCCAGGCCCTTGCCCTGCACCTGCGCGGCTCTGCGGCCTCTACTCCGAGAACCTCCTCCTTGCTCACCTGAAGACCGTTCACGGGGGCCCTAGGCACCCCCAGACGCTCCTGAGAGGGCCTCGCCTCATTCCGCCTGTCCCACAGCCTCCAGGGAGAGGCGGCCGCGCCTCCCGCTGTGCTCTCGGAGGCCACTATTGATTTCTGGGTTTCTAGGAAAGGCCAGAAGGGGCAGCTGACGGTCAGAGGAACCGACACGCCATGGCCACAGACTTGAGATATGGTCACTTCTGTCCTGTATTCTGAAAAGCGTGAGGACAGCTTGGCAGCAAGATGGCCCTAACCTCAACCACCCACCCCCGGCCACGCCTGGCAGGGAGTCCTGCTCCCTCTGTGCACCCTCCCCCCACAGAGCCCCAGTTCAGGAGGCTGATCCGGGAACCGGCCTGTGCCCTGGGCCACCTGGACCCCTGGCGGCTGCAGGCCGGGCTGAGGCCTTGGCTCAGCAGCTTTCCTGGGGTCCAGCCGCCTGCAGCTCACACGCGTCAACCCAGCAGTTGGGAGCCCCGCGTGAGGGGGACAGACGAGCGGATCGGGAAATCAGGGCACGCCGAGGGCTTCTGTGTCACTGGGGGTGAGTCCTCGCCACCATCATCGCCGGTGGTGAGATGGGACGGCATTGGCACCGCTAGGGACAGGCCAGCTCGGGTGCCAGCTACTGGGGTTCCACCGCCCCCCACGCGGCAGGCCCTGGCCCCACAGTCGTCAGCTCTGGCCCTGCTCTTCACCCACAGGAGGGTGGCGCAGTGCCTGGCCGGCAGGCTGCCCAGGGGCATGCAGAGGAGTGCGGTGCCTGGGGAAGAGGTGGGTCCGGGGAGACGGGGCACCCAGAGGGAGGGGCAGCACGGGAGGGCCCGCGGCTGTGAGGCCCAGAGGGAGGGGCCTTGGAGGAAGAGTCTGGGAAGCCAAGAGCCGGCCAGGCAGTGAGGACAGGGGCGGTGGCGGCAAGAGTGCAGCGGCGAGCAGCAGCCGCCAGAAAGAGAGGAGAGGGTGAGACTCGGCCATTTCCAACAAAATAGAGGGAGTGGGCGAATAAGGTGCAGCAGGGCAGGTCAGAATGATCAAAGTAAACGCCGGGCCTTCTCCTGGCCCGCGACTCGATGAGGGAAAACAGTCCAACAGCAGCAGGCGTCAACCGGGAGCTGGCGAGGCCCGGGTGGCGAGGGAGGGGGGGAAGGGAGGCGGGAGGTAGAATAAAATTCCTCTCACAAAGAAGAAGTGTGCATTTGGGGCAGTAAACGTTGCTGGGAATGTTTTACCACAATAAAGACACCAAGAAGAAAAGTCAAAGAAAAAGCTCACACGCGGGGTCGCGCCCCTCCATGGGATGCGGCCCGAGACCCCAGCGGACGGCTGGATGAAGGACGGCGGGCCACCCGACGAGGCCCACACCCCGGGCAGCGCAGGGTGGCCCCGGGCCCACGCGGGCACTGGGAGGGGAGAGGAAGCCCTCCCGGCCCCACACGCTGAAACCCAGGACCCCCACAGCCAGACGGACGCCGGCACTCCCAGCAGTGGCAGGACACGAACCAGGCGACGTCATGAAGCTGCAGAGGACAGGCCCTGCGGGGGCTGCCCAGCCCCGTGAGGGTCAGGCCCGGGGGGCATCTGTGTGGGCTGCGTGGCCCCTGAATAGGCAGCAGGAGGCAGAGGACTGGCGAGACCCTCGGAGACCAGGAGGCCAGACGGCAGGTGCCCTGAAGGGGTCTGGGGGTCTGTCTAGGCTGGGCAGCCCCTTCACACGGTCTCCTGTGCACTCACCAGAGCATGGGGGGGCGCCTTTAACAGCCTCCAAGGACTACTGGCTTCTGGGTGCTGCTGCAGGGCTGAACCCTCAGGCCCTCCCTGGCGTCTCCGTGGGCTCGCTCCATCCTCACTCCACGTAGCTGGAGCTGTGGACACGCCCTTTGGGCCTCCTCGGATGTCTCGTCCCCCCGCACCTCATGGCGCTGGCTGGTGGAGCCCTGGGGGTGTTGGCAGTGGACAGGCCCCACGTCATGTTCTTGAGCCGCGGTCACCACTGAGGACTGGTCACTCCTTAGGAGCCGTGGCCTCTCAGGCCAGGGCTCCTCAGGGCAGCATCTGCCAGCCGGGCCTGGCTTGCGCAAGGGCGCCTGGAGGGCCTGGTCTACACGGGCCTGCGGATGGAGCTGGGCCCAGGGGGGCAGACCTCCAGCTGCTCAGTATTTGGGGACAAAGAGGTCCCTGGGGGCAGAGGCAGACGCCAGCGGAGAGGTGGCAGCACCCCGGCCCCGCCCTGCTCTCGAGGGCTAGAGAGCGTCTGTTTCCCAGTTTTCTCCTCCACTGACCTGCAAGGCCCATCCACCGAGCGCCCGCCTCCTGCGCCAGGGCCGCCGCCGTGAGTTCTGGATGCTCGAGCAGGCGCCAGCCCAAGGGGTACCAGGGCTCCTGAGAAGGGGGGCTGGGGGGGATGAAGGGGGGAGATGGGGGAAGGGCGGAGTGAGAGGAGGGGTGGGCCGGGGTCCTGGCCCTTGTGGCTGACCCGAAGCACAGGGGCTGGTGAGCAGGGCGCTCCTGAGGAAGGAGCCGGGACTTAGGAGGTATTTCGGGAACAAATACCCCAGCTTGGTTCCCTCCCACCAGCCTGACAGCCTCGTCACAGCCTCTTAATTGGCAGGAGGATTTGAGCTTAATTATTGAAAAACGTTTCTAGAAAGTAACAGAGTCATTAACACATTTGTTAAAACAGCAGTTACTGTCTGTTCCCCAAAAGTCTGAGTAAGTTTACCGGAGAAGGTGGCCCCTCCCCCGACTCCAAAGCTGTCCTGGCCCAGCGGGTGACCCCACCCCCCACAGGCCCCTCTGTCCATCCACTAGTGGTGACAACAGCTGACCCAGATGAAGGGTTTGGACCCCCAGGGCAGAGGCCCCAGGGCAGGGCTGGGGGGGCAGTCATCTGCCCCCTTTCTCAAGAGGGAGAAGGCCCAGCCAGCCAGCACCTCTCCCCTGCCAGGGACTCTGGACATGGGGTGTCAGCACCTGAGGGAGGGTCCTTCTCCTGGGCGCCCCTTGGGTTGCAGCTGTCTGGGCTTGGCTGTGGAGATTTTTATGCTCACAGTCCTCAGTCTTTTCTTGGACGGGTTAGACGTGTTCACATGCAGACAAGAGGCTTCCCTCCGCCTTCCATGGGTCCCATGGGGGCAGGTCCCCAGGAGGGACCAGGGTGCCTCTGCGGGGGGCGCTAGGCTCCTCCTGTCTGCGGATGCCTGCAGGGGCTGAGCGGCTGGGGATCTTGGGGGGCCTTTCAGAAATGCCTTCCACCTCACAGACCCATTGCGGTGAGGTCTTACATTCAGGCTCAAGGGTGGTCCTGGCCCCTCCAAGCAGCCCCTCGACCTTGGCCTGGGCTGCAGGGCCTCTGGCCCGCGGGAGGAGGCTCCTATGGGGTCTGTCACGCCTTTCTCTTTTGTGACTTTTGTTATGCTTTGCCTCTTAACAACGTGCGTGCGTTCCTATAAAAAACAGCCAACTCATTATTCTAAAAAAGAATTTAAAAGGGAGAGCCACGCATCCACGGCTTGGGGGAGCAGCAAATCACAGTCTGAAAATCAGCACGGGCGCCTCGATATTTCCCGAAATAGCCCTCATCTGCATCTCCCACAGGCGAGCGCCTTACGGGGAAACAACTCCTTCCAGGCTTTCTGGCCGTGTGGCCCCGCTGGCCCATCTGCCGGCCTCTCTCCCTGGCTCGCCGCGCCCTGCCCTCGTGAGCAGAGGGAGTAATAGAAGGCACCAGAGGGAGCCCACTCCTCAAATGGACCAGCCCCGGCGGGGGGGTAGGGCTGGGGTTTGTCTTTCTGCTGATAATGAAGAAATGGTCTGTTTGTTTTCTTCCAACTTGGCTAATGGGGGGTGGGGGGAGCATGGCGCCCTCGACGTCCTGAGTCTGGGTGGGGGCTTGGACCACGCCTCTGAGCCAGTGTGTGGGCTCCTGTGCCTGCTGGTGCTTAGCCTGCTGCTGCCACCAGGCAGGAAAGAGTCTAAAAATACTCTCCCGTCCCAGCACCCGGCTCAGTGAACCAGCAGAGCCTCGCAGGCGCGGGGCAGGCCGGGCGGCAGGTGCGGGGCAGGTGGTGGGGCAGGCTGGGTGGGTAGGCCAGGAGGGCTGGCCCTCGGCTGTGGCGGGCGGCTGCTGGGCTGGCAGCAGCGGGTGCGGGACGGTGGGCGGCAATGTGGCTATGCGGCTTCTGCCCTGGCAGCTTGTCCCCCGCAGGCCGGACCTCCTTGCCCTGCCCTGTCTCTGGGACCCGCCAACGTGTCTCTGCTCTGCGGCCACTGCTTTCCTGGAACTGAGGGGCCAGCCCTGCTGGCCGGTCTCTGAGCCTCCCTGCACCTCCGAGGGCGGGGGACAAGCGTTCCAGGCAGCCTGAGACAGGTGCGCTGGCCCGCCCCAGCTGAGGGCAAGCAGGGCTCACGGTCTTCTGGAACACCCCACGCTGGCCTGGACCCACTGACCCGGGAGTGGGGACCTGGAGGGGTGAAACCTGCCCTTTCTGCTGCCCTGGGCCTCCCCCACACCTGCCCAGCCTCTCCTGGAGGCCCAGGGCTCACTCATGGGCACCGTCTCAGCTTGGGGAGGAGCCTGCTCATTGTCGCCCCGCGAGTGCCCCAAGCTCACGACCGCAGGACGCACAGCACCCGGGGCACCAGCGGGAGGGAGCGGCCTTCCCGAGGCCACACACGGCCGGCTGTCCCGCCCCGCACACACCACGGCGCCCAGGGCCCAAACCAGAAGCGCCTGGCGCAGGAGGGCGCCGTCCCTCCCCGAGAGCCTGCCTCTGGGCGCCCGGTCAGCGGGCACCGGCGTCCGGCCCACTAGGGACCGCGGGGACCCCCGGAGCCGAGGGCCGTCTCCTCCGGACGCTGCTTCCAAGCGACCCGACCTCAGCCGCCGACGCCCCCGAGCGGCCTCCCCTCGCGCGGAGTCCCCGGAAGCCTCTTTCTCCGCCAAGCCGAGCGGCTGGCGCCGGCTCCCGTGCCCTGGAGATGCCGCTTCCCGCCGCACTGGCCGTTCTCGACCAGCTGTTCCCAGACCTGGCTGGGCCCCCGGGCTGCTCCGTGCCGGCGGGGCTGGGCCTGCTCGGCCCGTTCTCACGCCAGCTCGGGGCTCAAACGCAGGCGGCCGGGAGCGTCGCGCTGCAGCTGGGGGCGCCGGGCGGGCGGGCTCTGCCGTGTCGGAGTGGCGCCGGCCTGTCCTTAGCCGGCACCTCCCAGAGGGTCACCCTGAGCTCTGACACCCCAGAACAGTCTCAGGCCGTTGGCGGCTGTGGGTCAGCAGGTGCTACAGGAGGGCGTCGCGGAGTCTCTGTCCAAGGATCCGACGTCGTCCTGGCAAGGGGTTCTCGGGAGCTCTCAGGTGAGCTGCCTGAGCTGCCTCAGTTTTCCCCACCCCCAGCCTGCCATGGCTTGGCCAGTGGCTGGGCAGCGAGGGCCACACTTCCTGCCTGCTGGCCCGGGTCCTGGGACCCGCTCTGCCACAGCTGGGCTGCCCTGAGCAGGAAGGTGAACTGGGGCCCTGCGACCCCACTGACTTGCTTATCATTGATTGTGGAGCCAGCGCCTCCCACCCGGACGTCTCTATGCCTGGAGGTTGTCGCTGGGAAATCCTAGAATTGAAAGTCCACTACCCCTCTGGGGGCAGCGGGGCTACAAAAGGCCAATAAAGCAGGAGGTGGGCGGAGCGGCCGCCCCTGCCGGGCTGACCCCGGGGCCGCCGAAAAGCCCCGCGGGCCAAAAGCCCTGGGCCGGGCCCCACAGACAGGAGGCGGGGCTCCAGGGCCGCCCCCGGCGCCGCCCCCCAGGGTCCCCAGGAGGCCGGGCGGCACCAGCCGGCGCAGTGGTCCCCGCAGGCCCCGGGGGCGGCGCCGGACACACCCAGCGCCTCGGCTGCGAGGGGTCGGCGACCGGCAGCAGCAGCTCCCGAGGCGCCAGCCCGAGGCCTCCGGGCTCCTCAGGCCCCACCAAGGACGGGACCGAGGCCGGCTGGGACCGCGGCCCCCCGGCGCCTTCCCGCAGGTGCGGCCGCTGCTCTCGCCCCGGAGCCAGCGGCGGAGTCTCCCCTCCTGCTTCTTCACCCGGAGGCTGCAGCCGTGTCCGCCTCTTCGGTGCCGGCTGCGTCCTCTCCTCTCCGTCCTCTTCGCTTCTGGGGCCTGGCGTCGTCTCTCTCTCAAAGCAACCAAGCCCGGCTTATATCCTCGCTCAGGGAGCCCCGCCCACACCTCTGATTGGCCCATTTTCCAATCCTGTGGCTGATTGGACCATTTGCCCATCAGCCCACAGCGCCTGATTGGTCCACTGCATGATCCAGGAAGTGCGCTGGACACGAAAGGGCGCAGAGGCGCAACTGCCACACCGCCTGGCGGTGGGCGGCGTGTCCTGGTAACAAAGCTCTGACTGGACCATTGGGCACCAATCAGCTCATAGCTCGCGCCTGATTGGTCCACCCCACGATCCCGGAACTACACCGTGACATAAAAGCGCTGAGAGCAGCAGCTGCCACCCTGACTGTGGCGGGGCCGGGGTGCGAGAGCCACGGCCCCTGCCGCTCCCGCTGCTCAGGCGGCGGGTCCTGGGAACAAAAGTCTGATTGGACCATTTTTCGATCCTGTGGCTGATTGGACCATCTAGCACCAATCAGCTCATAGCTCGCACCTGATTGGCCTGTTCTGCGATCCAGGCCGAGCACAGAAGGGCAGTTACCAGGCTCTGAGGGGAAACCGCCACGGCTGTCTTGTACAGCCGCTGCCGCTGCTCCCCCTGAGGCAGCGGGTTCCCTTCACCCCTTTCCCCAACCCCTTCCTACCCCACCTCCCCCTTCCAGAGCCCCCCCCGCCCTTCCCCACCCCCTCACTCTGGGCAGAGCTCGCCGCAGCCAGACCAGCACGTCAGCACGTTTCATGTGTTTGCTCGTTGGGGCCTCGGACCCGCCTGGATGGGCTCAGCCCTCCTGGCCTGTGCCCCCCTCCCTTCCCCAGCACTTGCGGCCTGTGGGCGGGGGGGGGGGCGGGGGGGGGCAGCGGTTCTCTCCCGCGCCTCCATAAGGCCGTTGTGGCGGTTGCCCTCAGCGCCCTCTTATGTAACAGTGTACTTCCTGGATGGGGGAATGGACCAATCAGGTGTGAGCTATGAGCTGATTGGTGCTAAATGGCCCAATCAGCCACAGGATTGAAAAATGGTCCAATCAGATGTGTGGGTGGGGCTCCCCGAGAGAGGATATAAGCCAGGGCCAGGGGCTGCTGATGCCGGCCCTGGTAGGAGACGGGGTCCCTGGCGGCCGCCCCGAGGAGGGAGCGGAGCCGCGGCCTTGTCGAAGACGGGCACTTGTCCTGCCTGTGCCCGGGAGCCCCCCGCGCGCTCGGGGCCTTCCCGGGCGACGGGCCCCTCGGGCCGCGGCGAGCGCTGTCCCCGCGGGAGAGACGCGCGGTCCCGGCCGAGGCCTCGTGCAGCCGCGGGGAGGCGCGCGGCCCCCGTGCGGTTGGCGGCCTCGGGGCGCGAGCCCCCGAGGTGTTTGCCTTTCGGGGCTCCCTGGCTCCCCGCGCCCGCAAGGCCGCTCCGGGGACCCGCTGCGCCCCGCCCGGCGCCCCGCACCTCCGTGCGAGCTCGGGGCCCGCGCCGGCCCACGCCCGACGCCGTGGGGAGGAGGCCCGAGCTCGTGGCCGCGCAGCCGGGCGCCGCTGCCCCGGGCTCCGCACTGGCCGGCCCGCGGGAGGGGCGGGGGGCGGCCGGCGGGACGGCCCGGGCTGGCGGCGCTGCGGGCGCCGAGCCCACACAGCCGGTCGCGGCTCGGGGCCGGCACCTGCTGGGGGCGCCGGGCCGTGGTCGCGGGCGCTGGTGTGTGTGGGACCCGGACACCCGCGGGGGTGGCGAGACGCCGCAGGGCGCGGCACCCGGGGCAAGCGGGGCAGCCAGGCCCGGGTGGCCGCCCCGGCAGCGTGAGCCTGGGTGCTCCGCGGCTCTGCGCTGCGGGCCGCCCTGGGCCTCCCCCGGGCCGCCAGCCGGAGCAGGGGCCGAGGGTCCAGGGGACCTTGGGGACGGGGGACGCTCAGGACCCAGCGCTCACGGGGCCGGGGGGACGCTAGTCTGGGGGGCTTGTGCGTCGACTTGTCGCTCTCGCGTTGGGATGGACACGGCGGTTTCTGCAGCGGGTCGCCTCGCCCGCCCACCCCGTGCGCACAGAACGTGATTCCCCTTGGCGCGCCTCCGTCTGCTGGCGAGCGGGGCCTGGAGCTGCCGACCCGCCCGGCTCCTGCCCAGAGTCCTGCTAGAGAGCAGGGCAGGACCTTCTGGAGAGAAAGGCCCTCGGGCTCGCTGAGTCAGAGCAGCCTGCGCTTGACAAAAGCTGTGCTCCCAGCACATCCCACGGGGGCCAGTCACAGCCCAGACACCCGGGACGGAATGTTCCGGAACTGCGGCAGCAGGTCAGAACAGGAGCCTTGGCACAGGCGCCGGGGCAGATGGAGATGTAGCCGGCAGGCGTGAGCTGCTCAGGCGGCCTCGTCCACACTGGAGATGGGCCGGGAGGCCGGCGCAGCCCAGGAGCTGTTCCACTCAGGGGCCAGCCGGTCCCCCAGGAGGGCCCAGCATCCTGGAGCAAAGGGCACAGCCCCACGCCTGGGGGTGGGGAGCGCAGCAGCCTTAGACACTGCTCCTGGAGCAGCCGGAGGGGCTCCAGCTGGGGCGGGTAGGAAGTGGGGGGGCTCTGCGTGGGAGAAGGTCCCTCCACCCAGGCACTCAGGGACAGGCCACGGGAGCCTCCGCACCCCCACAGGTGACATCCCAGGTGGCTCCTCCCACCCAAGCTGGGAGAGGGAGGGCGCCCGTGGCTCCGGGGTGGGGGGGCCAGGCCCGCCCCTGTGCTGGGAGGGTGTAGCACAGCCAGGGAGCACCGAGGGAGCTGGACTGCGCCAAGGCAGACTCAGCGCCAAACACCCGCAGGGGCTGTGTGGCGAGAGGAGGAGGAGGACGCGCCACACTCCCAGGGGACCCCCGGGGGGCCGCCACCGAGGCCCGTAGCTGTCACACCTCTGAGGCGCCTCGGGCGGGACCCGCAGGAGAGGGCGAAAGGGGCACATGGGGCGGGAAGGAGAGTCAGACGCAGAATGTTCCCAACGGGCCACGGCTGCCATTGTCTCTGCCTTGCGCCAGGGGAGCAGCCTCCCCACAGCCCCCCCAGGTCCCTCCCCTGGTCCCCCCCACCATGGTTCCTTCCCCCCTCCCCCACCTCTCCCCAGGTCCCCTCCAGCCGTCCTTCCCAGCAGGACCAGGCGCCGGTCCCTTGCCCAGAGCTGCCCCATCTCGGGTTGTCCGGCTGCGCCTGCCCCGTCGGGAGGGGACACACTCGAGCTCTGACCAGGCCTGGGTGGGACCCAGAGGCAGCAGCCCGTGGCCCCCGCGCGTGCTGGTCCTCGCAGCCGCACTGGCCCTTGCGAAGGGGCCGTGTTTTCTAGGGCAAAAGTCATTTTGAAGTGCGAGCCCCACTGGTCCTCGCGGGCCACCGCCCTGTCCTCTCCCGTTGGGCCTCTGGGGTGGACGCGGCCCAGCAGAAGCGCGGAGAGGCCGTGACTGGGACTCGCAAAATGCTGACAGCGTTTGTGTGGTTCTTTTCAGCCAAAATCAGTGTAAATACCACGAAAACATGGAAGATTTCGTTTTTAAAAATAGCCTTTGTGGCAAACATCGCTTTGAATGACTTTTAATTTTTAAAACAAACTTTCCTTCCAATACATCTTTCTCTTTACCACACTTATTTTTCCGAATTCCTTTGTGCTTGAACACCGCCTTGGCAGTTTGCGCCAAAACTACGCGAAAGTGACCCGACCGCGAAGCCTCAGACACGTTCCCCAGAGGGGCGGGAGCTGGGCTTGGTGCTGGCTCGGCCCGAATCTCCCACAAACGGGCAGGGCCTCCCCATCAGCCTCCAGAAACAAAGGGCGCTTCCGGGAAGGGGCAGACAGGGGCGGCTCCCCTGCCTCGCTCTCCGCCGAGGGCCCGGGCGGGCGCGGTGCGTGGAGCGCTGGGCCGTGACACCCGTCTCCACCCGACGTGTTCTGGCACGAGAGCGCGGAGCACGGCCTCACGCTGCGGCGCCCGCAGCAGGTCTGCCCTGCCGGGGACCTCTCGCCGGGCCTGCACCGCGGGGGCGGGGACCCACTGGACGTGGCCCCGATGGAGGGGGGTGCCGGGGCAGCCACGGGCCACTGCCCGGGAGCAGACCTCCAGCTTCTCGGCCTTGGGGCTAAAATTGCTGACTATATTCTGAAGAAAAATCTTAAAAATGTAACCGGCTGACCCCATGTTGGCCTGTGAAATTTAATCTCCGGGGAATAGAAAAAACAACTTGACCCCCCTCTTGTGCTGTGCTGTTTTTTTGACCCCCCTGCCGTGCTGTCACGGGTGGGCATAGCCTCACAGCCGTGGCATTTAGCTACACAAAATGAGGAATCTTTGCTGGCGCATCTCGTGGGTGCACTCTCCCCAGGGTCCCCCCACGGTCACCCCCGTAGTCACCCCCACGGCCCCCCCACAGCCCCCACACAGGTCCCTCCCAACGGTCTGGTAGTATCCGCTGTTATTGGAGGACACAGAGGCCAGACCAATTTCTCGTTGTAACTAACTAGACTTTCTTGCTACGCTGCTAAAAAAAGATCATATTTTAATTACCGGCAGTCGGGAACTCTCCCGGCGCCCTCGGTGTTGACGGCGCAATGAGGATTCGCGCTTGAGTCCTGCGGAGGCTGTTTTGTTCCCTTCGTGCAACCTCCTCCCTCGGGGCTCCAGGTGCACCCACAAACACGCCCAGGCGCAGACACGCAGGGACGCGGAGGGCGCGCCCACCCCCCGCTCGCTGTCGCCCCAGCACGACGCCCCACTTGCCCCTCCCCGGCACAAGCGCCACTGCTGCTTCGGCGCTTGTGTCAGGTGCACACGGCGACCGCACAAACTTCGGACGGTTTTTCACCGTCGTGTTTTTCGGAGCAGCTTGAACCCCGCGCCCCCGGCTGGGCGAGCCCTCCTCAGCGCACACGCAGAACCCGCCCTGACTCCCGCGCCCACAGCTCCCGCGGGGACCCGCAGCCGCCCCCCTCCCGACGCCCGCCCGCCGTCTCCAGGGCGCCGGCCCGCGTGGGCAGCGTTCAGGGCCGAGCGCGCGGTGTGGGACGGGCTCCACTCGACAGGCCCGGAGAACGCGCTTCGCCTGCGAGTGACGGCGGCGCCGTCGTGTGCCCCGCGGGTCTGCTGGGGCCTGGCCCCTCTCGGCTCGCGGTCTTGCATTTCACCCTTAGGCCCAGCGCCTGGGAGGCCGCAAGCCTGTTCCCAGGCACCGCCTCGCAAGCCCGCTGGGCTCCAGGCCGGCGAGTCCGCCTCTGCCCCTCAGGGTCGGCCCGGCGCTCTGTGCAGCCCCTCGAGCTGCCCGTGCCCCCCGGCAGGCCTGGCCTCGCGTCCTCCTCGATGGTGTCCTCCTTCAGCCGCACGTCGGTGATTCTGGGTCTTCTGCTTTTCCCCATAAACTCTAGAATCATTTTCTCACCACCCCCAAAACAACGTTCTGGGCACCTGGCTGGGGTGGCCACGGGTCTGTACATCGCCCGGGACGTGCGTCGCTGCCGCGGAGTCCCCAGCGGGCACGCCCAGGCCGGCTGTCCACGCGGGGCTTTCATTTCTTTCTCCGGAGCTTCGTGAGCTTTACACCTGAGTGTTCCCTTGGGGGTGCGCCCTGTGCGCTTCATTTCACACCCACTTCTCGTGGATGGGATGGGGAGGGAGCGCTGCCCCGTAGCAGCCCCACGCCCCCGCCCGGGAGGGGGACAATCGTGTCGTCTGTGAGGACGGTTCTAAGTTTGCCTTCCTGTCTACACTTCGTCTCCCCTTCTCCTGCCTTGGCGCGCGAACCAGCAGTGTCAGCGACGCGGGAGCACCAGCGAGAAGGGGCACCCTTGGCTTCCCACCACCAAACGCCCCGTTGGCCGGTGGCCTTCGGCGAGCCAAGGAGCGTCCCTCCCTGAGCCAGCGCTGGCCGCCAGGACCGCTTCACGGGCCGCCTGGGGCTGCCCAGAGCTTGTTCTTCCCGCACCGGGACCTCACGGCCTCCCCTGCCTGCCGGGGACTCGCGCGCCAGCCCCGGCGCCCTCCCTGCGTGGCCGGCCGTCTGCGGGCATCTCGCTGGGAATTTGCTCCTTTGTTCACGGAGCTGTGAGTCTGCGGCTCCCTCTCTCTGGACGGCTCTGGCTTCGGCGTTAGAGCAGCGGCGTCCATGGGGAGCGAGCGAGGCAGTGAGAGTCGGCGTCACAGCCTCCTCTTGCATTTGGCAGGACCCATCAGGAAGCCCATCTGTTCTGGAAGGTTCTTAGCTTTCAGCTCCTGACCCAGCAGACGGGGCCTGTCCAGACTGTGTCCTTGTGCTCGGCCTGGTGAGCCGTGGGCAGGACTGGCTGCCCCTGGCCTGCGCCCGGGCACAGGCTGCCTCGGGCCCCTGGGTGCTCCCTGGCCTCGTCCTAGGGACCCGCGGCCGCTCTCCCGGCCGGCCGGGCTGGGGCTGTGCTCTCGGGGCCCTTTCAGGTGTCCTGATTTCTCCACTGATCTCCAGCGTCCCTCTACACGTGCTCACCGCGCCCCACGAGTTGTGACAAGTCGTGTTTTCGCTTTCACGAACATGCGAGGAGGACATTTTCCACTTCATTTCATTTCCCTGAGGCTCCCCTGGCCTGTCATTCAGAGGCACCGGGTGAGCCCCGCTGTGGTCAGGCGCCCGCGCCTGTGTCTGCTGTGCCAGGGCACGGGGAGTCCAGCAGCTGTCAGGGGCGCCCCCCTTGGCCATGCTGGGCCCCGCTGGCCGCGACCTCTGACTGGGTCTGAGGGGCGGGTTCCCCCCACACACACACCCCTTTTTACTGAGCGTCTCACATCTACACATTTACATTGTCCACCCAAATCTGGGGAAACTCCAGGTGTTTCTCTCGCCCTCAGACTCCAATGAAAGGGACCCTAGATTTTCTGACACGACTGACCGGCCCCTGGGGCTCACCTCACTTTCTAGCGCTTTGCTCCCTCTGTCCCCTGACGGGCGCACACGGGCGCCTCGCGGAGAGTCCCGGCCCCTGCTCGCGTCTTTCTGACCCGCGTCAGGCTCCGCACGCCCAGCGGCTCCCGTGGCGCCTCCGCGCGCGTCTGCAAACGCAGGAGGACCCCGGGCCGCGGGGCGCTTCCTCCGGGCTGGGGCCTCCTGCCCCCCACGCGGCAGGAGCCTCTGGAGCGCACCCCACTGCCTGCGGCCTGACGCCGCCGAGGGCGGCGCTTGTCTGTGGGGGGGCCGCGGCCGCCCCAGTGCTCCCTCGTCCCAGACGCCGCCTTCTCGGGTCCCGCGCCGGGGGTCGCGTGAGGGCAGCAGCCGCCGGCCTCCCCACCCTGTCCACTCGGGGCGGCGCGTCGTCCGGGGGCGCCCCGCAGGGCGTCACGGTGAGGCCAAGAGGCGCGCGTTGGGCCTGAGACTCCGCAGGGACCACCCTGGAGCTCACGCTGCCCCGGGAGAGCCTACACGGCGCCCTGCGGTCTTTTCTTCTAAAACAACTTGGATTTTGCGCCCCTCGAGGTCGGTGAGCAGCCCGTCCCCTGCGCCCCCAGTCACGGCGGATGGGGCTCTCGGCCCACACGCCCGGCCCATCAGCCCCGGCTGACACGGAAGCAGCGATGCGGCGCGCAGACCCCAGCACCCCTGTGCCCCCGGTGCCCCCAGGGCCCTGTGCCCCCACCCCAGGCCCTCTGCTGCTCTGCCAGCCTCGGGGACCCACCGCTGGGGTCACTCAGCCGGGACAGACTTCAGGGTCCCCCACACCCGCTTCCCCGCCGCACCTTCTGGGCAGCCCTGGGCGCGCTGGGAGAAGCAGGCCTGGGAGGTGAGCTTGACCCCCGGGGCTTGGGGGTGGGAAGGGCCTGCGGGGGTGACAGGCAACATACGTGACCACACCTGACTGGGGGGTGCAGAAACAGGGTCCTGCTGCTGTCCCCCCTTTGTCTCCCCAGGACCCCAGCCCCTCTCGCACCCCCCCGGGGGGGCGCACAGTGCGTGTGACAGGTCAGACACGAATGACTGGAGAACTGAAAGCCTGTACGGACAGTGGCCTCCGTGGTGACAGCGGAACCGAGCCTCCACCTGGAGAAAGCAAGGTCTCTTCAACGCGTGCTGCTGGGAGATGGACGGCCACGCGTGGGGCACGGAGCTGGCCTCACACGCCACACACCAGCGCTCACTCCGATGGACTGAAGACTCGACTGGGAGGCCTGAAGCCGTAAAATCCTTAGAAGGAAATGTTATGTGTTCCTTGAGCCTTGGAGATGTGACTGGGGACTTGACACAAAAACAAGGGGTGAGGCAAAAATAAACAAGTAGGTCCATGTCAAGCCAGAAAGAGAAAACCCCACAGAAGCCCGGCAGCCCGTGAGCCCGTCACGCGTCACCCATGCAGGCCATGCGGGGCAGTGCCTGCGTATATAAAGAGCATACACAACCCAACAACAACAAAATTGAAAATGGGCTGAATGGACACCTCTCCTGGGGAGACACCTGAGGGCTCCAGTTACCAGGGAGAACACCACCCAAGCCCAGCAGGCCACACTGGGGTGGACAGCGGGCACCCAGGAGGACGAGAAACAAGTCCTGAGAGGAGGGGAGGGGACCCTGCGCTGAAGGACCCTGCCACCCAGTGGATCCCTGGCACCGCACGGCGCGCCCCCAGGAGGAGCAGATCCGTGCGGCGATGGGCCCCGCAGCCCTGCCCCTGGCGTCCACCGAGAGCGTGAAGCCTCCAGCGTGGGCTCCCGTCACCTCGAGCCTCCGTGACGTGTCCCCTCGGCCGGGCGTGTCCCCTCGGCAGCAACAGCTGCTTCCTGCCCGCCCCACGTCACCACCCTCAGAAGCCGCTTCCTGTCGCGCTTTGCTTGATTTGATTTGTGAAGAGGAAACCGAACCTGAGGACGGCGGGCAGCGGCGCCTGCCCAGGCCAGGGTCCAGCCCTGCCCCAGCCCTGCTCGGCCACACGCCCGAGGCCCCGGACAGCTGCTGCTTGTCTGGAGCGCCGCCCGCGCCTCCTCTTGATGACAGAGATGTGTGTCTTCACCCCGGCCCCTCCGCGCCGTAGCTGCTCTGTTGTTGAAAGGACGCCACCTGCGCGGGGACGCGGGCTCCAGCCGGGCGGCCGCCATGCCCAGCCCCTGCGCGCGGGGTGGCCTCTTTGCTGTGGCCGCTGTTTCCAGGCGGGAAGGGCAGGCCCCGAGCTCCCGTGCACCCGGACGGGTCCCTGCCTCGGTGGGGGGGGCGGCGCGGCTGAGGGCGGGGCTCGGCGGCTGAGGGGCTGGAAGGCCCTTGGCAGAGGCGGCGAGGGCAGCTCCGGGTCAGCCCGCTGGGCAGCTTGTCCCCTTACCCGCGTCCCGCGCGTCCTCTCGCCGGCCGGCCGGATCTCCCGCGGGGGGCGCAGTGCGGGGGGCCCCGGCCGGGCCATCTTCCTCCCCCTCTGGGCCAGCGTCTGCCCCTCTCTGCAGGAACTCCTGCGGGGGGCTCTGGGTCGTGGGCGAGGCGGCCCCTCCTCTTCCCGCGTCCTCTGTTCTAGAAAACGTCCTCCCCCCGCCAACCTTCCACTGAGTCTCCGGCCACGAGTCAGGCCTCCTGCTGCTTCCGGTGCATCCCACGTGCGCCGGCGGCTGTGGCCTCTGCACCCCTCGCCCGTCGACCACACCAGGCGTCACACGAGAAGAGGCCTGTCCCGAGCCGGAGCCTGGGCGACGCGGGAGCGGGTGACCTGGGCAGCCCACTCACAGCCCATGCCCGCCACGGGCCCAGACACTCGCCGCATCCTACCCACTGCTGCCCAGAGCAGGCAGTGCCAGCCACGCTTCCCCGCAGCCCCCCAGTTCACCTGCCCGGGGGACCCCGTCATGCTGGGTGGCCGCCGGCGGGTGCCCACCCCGGGGGGGGCACAGAGACCAGAAATGCGGCCCCAGGAGACCCAAGTACAGGGCTGCTTGGCCACCGGCCTCTGTCCCCTGCAGCCACTGCCCACATGTGCTCACAGAGCGGGAGGCCAGAGCAATGGGCAGCCTGGGCACAGCCTGTGGGGCCCGGGCAGCGCAGAGATGAGAGGCTGTGCCCGCCAGACACTCCCGCATGTGGTCCCAGGTCCGAGCACGCACGCACGGTGGCAGCATCTGTGTCACCCCAGTGGGGGGTGGACCCACTTACGGGAGCCAGGGGACCTGCCCTGGCCTGAGAACCTGGCTGCTTTCCTGGCAGGGAGGGGCCGGGCACACGGGAGGGGGAGGGGAAGGGCATATGGGGGGAGGGGCCCTGGGGGGCACATGAGGGAGGGGGCTGGGGCCTAGGGTGGGGGAGGGCGCCCAGGCGCTTCCCTGCGGGACCCAGCCTGGACAGCTGGTGTTTCCGCCTCCCTCCGCCGCAGGCTGGCGGGGTCCAGGGGCCGGGCCCGCGCCGGCGAGTTGGCCCATCTTGCGAAGCTCAAATAATATCAAGCGTCACATTCCTGGAGCTAAAAATAAAAGTGCGACCCAACATTTCCTCCGTCGTGAGTGTCCTGGCCAGGAACCTCGCAGCCGCACAGCCGGGCTGAGACAGCAGATAAATCTCCGCCCGCACGCGGCGGCACCCCCGACTCCAGCCCGGGGGCTGCGGGGCACGGCCAGGCGCCCACGGGTCCGCGCCTGTGAGGGGCGAGGCTGGGTGGAGACCCCGCTCGGTGCCCGGTGTGAGCGAGGGCAGGAGGCGGGGGGCACCGTCCTGGCCCCTCCCTGGCCCGGCAGGTGTGGGGGCGTCACCGCAGAGGGACCAGGGTGACCCCACCGTCACCTCCAGACACTGCAGGAATCTTCTGGAAACTCCTCCCTGCCCTCCCCTGTGGGGCCAGGCCCTGGGGGCCGCCAGCCGCAGTGACCCCGGCGGGAGCCACCCCCACTGAGAGGGGCAGAGAAGCCCAGGGAGGGACTCAGACCTCCCAGCGTCCGGCACCCTCATGGGGTCTGGGCCTGGGCACCCCGGGGCAGGAGCCGCCAGCGCAGGGCAAGATCTGGAGAAAAGAGGGCGGCCGGGAAGCCACCCAGGAAAGCAAGCCTGGGCAGTGGGGCCTCGGTGGGGGGCGAGCAGGCCAAGGGGGCCAGGCCTGCGGCTGGGGGCGCATGTGCCTTGGGGGGCGCCGGCGAGCCAGGGAGGCTCTGACCCAAAGGGCTTTACATACACCAGAAGCGGCAACGGGGGAGGCCCAGGGGCCCCGGGTCGGGCCCGCGGTCCTGCATACAGAGGGGCCTGGGGTGGCCCGGGCTCGGGGCTGGGGGCCAGGGTGGGCCCCGCCCCGCCCCCCGGCTCCCACCGCAACGCCGCCCCAGGAAGCCTGACCCCGAGTCTGCCTGCGGCACCCGGCCGTGGGCCAGGCCTGTCCTTCGGCCGCAGCCCCTGCCGCCCCCCGAAGCCGGCCACGTGGAGTGAGGCCTCAGGTGTCCCCGCAGATGCCCACGCCTGTGCCCGGGGTCGCAGTGTCCCAGCTGGAGACACCCCCCCAGCCCCCTGGGAAGGGTCCTTGCGCCGGGCTATGCGCACCCCGCACCACCAGGCCCCTCAGCAGAGCCCCGGGTGTCCTCTGAGAGGAAGGAGGGGGCCGGGCGCAGGGTCCAGGGCCCGCGAGCCGCCCCGGGGCCCATCAGCAGGGGTGGGGCAGGGCTGGAGCTGGGGCCACCCCAGGACTGCAGGCCGTGGCTGGGCACAGAGGGGAGCCCCAAGCCACGGGGCTCACAGGGGAGCAGGTAGGGGGCCCTGACAGGCCAGGAGAGCAGCATGGGGATCCAGGGGGGTTCGGGCTCCCCGTGGCCGTGGAGGGGCTGGAGAGGCCGCCTCCCAGGCCGCCTCCGTGGACACTGCAGCCCAGGGGCCGCCGGTGAGTCTGGAGCCCCCCTGTGCCCCTGCTGGAGGCGGGACCCCTCGCTGGGCCTGGCACAAATTCCTGGAGACCCTTGAACTCGAGACTTTAACTTGGGGTCTTTGACGGCTCTCTGGGGGCTTCTGAGGGGGTGATGACACCCGGGAAGCGTGTCATGGTGGGACCTGGCCCTCTGCGCACCCCCCCGCCCCGGCCTTGGGACTGGGAGGAGCCAGGAGGAGGGGTGCCAGGGCCGCATCCGACCGACCCAGCCCCATGGGCAGCTGCGCCCCCGCGGGCCCCGCGTTCTGCCCTCTGTCCAGGGCCGTGGGGACGAGGGCCGCGCTGGCCCAGACCTGGCCCGACACAGCCGAGCCGCCGTCCTGCTATAAATACCCGCGTGAGTCAGGAAGGAAGGCGCCTCCAGCCAGAGCCCTGCGGCCGCCCCCCCGTGGCCGCGACCTACTTTCCAGGCCAGAGCGGAGCTTCGGGGACGGCGGCCGCCCTTGCAGCCCGGTCTCTGCCTGCCCCGCGTGGGCGCCCCACCCGCCACGCTCCTGCCTCCCCCAGATGGCAGGCGCTGGCGAAGGGGCCCTCGGGGCGGCCTGGACGGGACAGCCTGGGCAGCCCGTCGCCCCCCAGCAGGCCTGGCTGTCCAGGGTCGCTTCCATGGACCCCGGCCTCTGGCCTCTGGGGCTGGCCCTGTGAGTGGCGGGACCGGCTTTGGGGCCCGGGCCCTGGGCTCCAGCTGAGAAGCTCTGCTGCCTGCCCAGTCCAGAGGACGCTTGGAGCCCACGTGTGTGCATGGCCAGGGGTCCCGGAGCAGCACCGCCCACTCCTCTCCCCTCCCGAGCACTGTTCCTGGGGGTGCTCGGCCCCCGTCCCTACAGGCGAGACTGCCAGGGCACCCGAGTGCTCAAAGGACTCAAGCGTGGGGACGTGTCCACGGCGTCTGCCTGAGGGACTCTGGGAGAAGCGTCAGCCACGCTCACTGGCCAGGCCCACAAGCCACGGTGTTGGGCTGTCCTGGGTGCGGCTGTCCACCAGGCCAGCTGGCCACTGCCCGCCCGCTCACCCAGCGTCCTGGGCACCCAGGCCACACGTCCAAGCTGGCGCAGGCTTGGGCTGTGCCCTTCTGTCCCTGGGGGCTGTGGAGGGGGCTGTGGGGGAGGGGGGCTGTGGAGGGGGCAGTGGAGGGGGACAGGGGAGGGGATCCCCCAGTGGCCTCCTTAAGTGCCTGACCTGTCCCGTGTCACTGCTGCTCCATGACGTTCCAGGGCCATGACCGGACCCCAGGCCTGGACAGGTGGCCTGCCTTCCCTGTTCCTTCCCCACAAGCCTGACCTCGGCTGAGGGGGACCCTCCCGCCTGGCCCTGGCCCCCACCGGGAGGACGGCCCACGGGTGCCCGACCGGGACCAGCGTGCGGCCAGGGCCTGGTTCGCCTGTCCCGCAGTGGCCTGTCCCTGGGCCGCGAGCAGCAGCCAGCGGGGAGCAGACCTGGGGGGGCCGGCACCCGCCCCCCGGCGGCCCTCTAGCCTCACCCGCGGCCGACCGCGCTTCTCGGCTGGGGGGGCCCGGCCGGCCAATCAGAGCGCGGCAGCCCCCCCAACCCCCGCCCCGCCGCGGGACTGGCGAGCCCCCTGGGGCGTCAGCCGCTCCCCTGGGGGACGGGCCAGGAGCGGCCACCCCAGCGCGAGGGTCGGGGCTCCGCTGCCGCCGGAGGTCGCCGAGCGCCCAGCTCCCCGCGAACGCGCGTTCACAGAGGGAGCGGCCGCAGCAGGGGGAGCCCGCGCCCCCCCCCACAGCGCCCCCCCCCACAGCGCCCCCCGCGCCCCCCGCGCCCCCCGCGCTGGGCCCTGCGCGCCTCCCGCGCGAGACGTCGCGCCGCCGCCCGCCCGCAGCCGGGCCCCCGCACTGCACCGGCTGGGGGGGGGGGCGGGGGTAGGGGGGGTGGGGTGCGCTGGGACGAGCCGGTGTCCAAGCCCAGCCCGGAGCGGGGCGCGTCCCCCCACGAGCCCGCTGGGCCTCCCCAGAGCCGCCCGCGCGCCCTCCCTGGCGGGGCTGGACATGAGGCCGCCCTCCCCTGTCCGCAGGGCCCACCAGGCCGTCCCGGTTCTTCCCTCCCCCCCCACCTGCGCTCGCCCCCTTCCCGCAGGCCCGTGGGGTCCTGGAGCGTGGCCAGCATGGCCCCCGCTGCTCAGAGCAGTCGCGTCCACCCCACCTCACCCCCTGCCCCGGAACTGCCTGGCACCCGGAGCCACGCCAGGCCACCCAACGGGGGCCGGTAGCCCCATCCGCAGGTGCAGCCACAGCCCTGCCACCTCAGGGCCACGCGCCCGTCTCAGCCTGGCTCAGTGCTGGGCGGAGAGAGCTCGGGGCCGCAGTGGGCAGGACGGCAGCCCCTCTGGTGGCCATCCCAGGTCCAGAGGGCACCCAGAGCCCGTCGGGTCACAGATGGCAGAGTGGAGGCCGCGCCCCGCGCCCTGTCGGGTGGAGGGTGCCTGGGGTGATCAGGTCTCTCCCACCCTCCCGCCCTTAGCATCGGTGCCCGACGCCTGTGAGCTCACACGCGGGCCTGATGGCGGCTCCCGGAGCGTGGTGGGGACACGTGAGGGGCCACCTGAGCCAGGGGACCGGCATAGAAGGGCGGCCCAGGGGGAGGAGGGGCCGAGGACGGAAGGCGGAGGTCCCCGCAGTGGGGAGCAGCAGGGAAAGGCCAGAGAGCCCAGCCCCGGCCCCCAGCCCCCGGCTGCCTCACCACAAATGGTGCAGAAAGATCATTAAGAGCCTGAAAAAGCCACTGTGGGCCCAGGACTCCCCTTTGACTGGCTGCCCAGGTCACAGAGCACCTGCCCCCGCCTGCCGGCACCACCCAGGATCCTTGCGTGCAAGAAAGGGGTGGGGAGCCCCACGCAGTGGCCTGGGCCGGGGGGCCACGGGCCCCAGAGTGCACAGCCCCTGCAACCGGCCAGGGAATGAGTCTGCCTGGGACCGGCCCTGCCCGCACCCCGGGGCACCCCGAGCAGCTGGCTCCTGGGCCCTGCGTCGGCCACGCTGTCAGGGCCCCGACTGGGACTGGGAGGAGCAGGGTCTGAATCCCTACCCCTGCAGGGCCTCCCCAGTCATCAGGCCCCTCCCTCTGCCAGGCCTCTCCCCGCCTGCCCCTCGGACCTCCGTGAACCCCGCCAGCCCAGCCCACCACGCTGCCTCGAGCCGGGCAGCCCCCTCCAGGCCCTGGAGCTTCTTCTGGGACTCTTGCGTGAAGCCAGACAGCCACCAGGTGGGCACGGTGCATCTAAGCCCCTGGTGTCCCCACCGGGGCCCCACAGCCTCCGGGGGCCGGCAGCACAGACCTGCTCCAGTCCAGGGGTGACCACACTGACCACGGCCGCGTCCCCCGCGGGGAGACAGCCAGGCCCGGAGCGGGCAGGGTGGGGACGCTGGCCGCATTCTCCGACCCTCCGTCCAGCCCCACAGCCCTGCAGACGTCAAGGCCAAGTGCCCACAGGCCAGGCTGCTGGACAGCTGGGGAGGCTGCGGCGTGGCGACCTGGGGCTGGGGAGGTGCCTGGAGGAGGTGGGGGGTGTGCTGCCGCGGGGCTCGCTCAGTGGCACTGAGGCTCCGCCCAGAGCACAGGGCCTGTCCTGGTGCCCAGCTCGGCCTCCCTGGACGCAGCCGCCTCTCCAGGCAGGGCCCTGTCTCTTCACCCATGGAAGGGGGGCCTGGGGCTGGTCCGAGGCCGCTCCCTGGCGCCCCTGGGCCCCATGGCCACCCCGGCCGGAGCGCGGAGGCGGGCGCTGTGGGAACGGACCCTGCCGTGCGGCCCCCACAAGCAGGCGGCGGCGGCACAGCCGCGTGGGAGCAGGAGTCAGGCGGCTTCCCAGCGCCTCAGGATGCCGGAGCCGGCGAAGAATGTCTGGGAACGGGAGCCGGGGCGGGGGGGGCTTCCCGTCAGCCCAGGGCAGCCAGCCTCAGGAAAACGGCGGCAGATAAGGCGGCGCCCGCCCGGCCCCTGCTGACTTTGGCATGGCCCGCGCGGGCCGCAGCGACTCGGGTCCAGACCCGACTTGTAGGCCCGGGCGCCCTGCCGCTCCCCGCCGCGGTCCCGGGCCCTGCTCCGGGATGAAGGGTTTGCAGCAGCCAGCAGACCAGCGGCCTGGGGGCCTCAGGGGGTCGGCCTTCCCTCTCCCGGCCTCTGTGCTGTCCAAGCCCGGCAGCACCTCAGTGATGGTCAGAGGGGGGCTCTGCCACGGGCAGCCTTGGCCCCGCCCCTGCCCTCCTGCTCATGGGGACCCTGGGCTGCAGGGGCCAAAGGCCGCACCCGCGTCCACCTTGTGCGGCTCTGTCTTCCGTGGGGTGTTCCTCGCAGGCTCAGAGCTGACCCTGGCCTAGGAGCGCCAGGAAGTTGGTGCCCGTGGCCAGGAGGCAGGAGTGCCACGCCCGGGGCGGGAGGGGTCAGCGGCGCCCCAAGGGACAACCACAGCTGCGGATGCCACACTGGCCAGGGCGACGGCCTGGGACAGCCAGGGCTTGGCAGGGTCGGGGACACCAGCCCCTGGCATGAGAGGTGTCCGTGAAGACGGGGCTGCGTGGGAGGCATGGCCCAGGGGACCCATGGGGTGGGTGCCTTCCTCCCCGACTGGGGCTCAGGCTGCCAGAGGCTCAGCTCGCGCTGGTGGTGGAAGCAAGCGCAGACTCCTCATGCCCGGCTGCAGCAGGCGGCAGAGCGGGGCGTCCGGGGCCCTGGGCAGAGCTCAGCCTGGCGTTCTGGGGCGCAGTGGAGAGCCAGCTCCCAGGAGGCTGGGCCCAGATCAGCCCCGTCCTGCTCTGTCCCACCAGGGTCCACACCAGGTGCCCTGAAGGCCCCTCCGGCCAGCACTTCTGCCCACTGCGTGGAGGCAGCTCCTCCTGGCCCACCAGCCTCAGAGCCGCATGCACACATGCTCCCCCAGAGCCCCACAGTCCAGGGGCACAGTAGCCCCAGAACCCAGGGGCTGGGGCTTCCGCTTGAGGCGCCCTCACCGTCACCTCAGAGGCGGCAGCTGCGCCCCAGGCCAGCGTTGGGATCCTTTGAGAAAATGAGCTCCGAGAGCCGTGTGAGTGAGGACATGCGGAGGCTCGCTCCAAAGGGGTCCAACTCCCCCCAAGCCCAGCTCCTCGCCGGGCCCTACCAGGCAGTGGACAGAGCCACTCGGTGTCACTGGTCACAGCCCTGCGTTGCCTGGTCCAGACTGCGGCAGGCCTCGGGACAGAGCCGGTCACCCAGGGCAGTGTCCCTGCCAGGGGCCGCAGCACTGTGCTGGGGCCACTGGGGGACAAGCCGGGTCTGTGTCTTGACTGCTGGCCTCGTGGTCTCGTGGGCAGTGCCTGCTGGACACCGGCTGACTGCTAGAAGGCGCTGGGCGCACAAGGCCCCCTGACAAAACGCGTGCCGTTGGGTTCTTGTGTCACTAAAGCTGCAGGGAGATCTTCGTGGGGAGGGGATCTTCTGGGGGACCCTGATCTGCACCCACAGCTGTGCAGGGACGGCTCCGGCCCAGCTCAGTGGGAAGTGGACCCCAGGAGCTCTCAGCACTGGACACCCCGGTCAGCCCTGCCCGAGGCGCAGCCCTGCCTGCGTCCTTCCCACGTGGACCTGCCAGTGTCGTCACTCCCAGGTTCTGCCATGTCTGCGCCATTGCCACCCAGAGCCAGGTGCACCTGCCTGTTCCTTCAGCAGCATCTGTGCCGGGCTGAACTCGGACACCTTCCCCGTGTCTCCACACTGAGGTCACGGTCCCTGGCCAGGGCCAGCAGGGCCGAGGTCCAGAGGATTCTGAGGCTCCTGACCATTTCCGCTGGTCAGGTGAGTGTGGCGAGTAGCCCAGTTGCGAGGGCCCGTCCCCAGCCCCTTGGCCCTGGCCCTCTCCTCCCCTCCAGCAGCGTCTCCATTGCCCGGGGCCATGCCAGCTCGCGCTTCTCAAGCCAGCCGAGTGGTCAGTCCTTACTCGGGGAGACTGGAGCCTGTGCCCACGCTGGTCCCTTTGACAGCTGTGGACACACTTTTTTTTAAATATTTATTTATTTATGCATACAAGAACTGGGGTGCAGGCCAGAGGTGCGGGGGTGAGAGGACTCCCCAGAGACAGAGTGGGGAGCAGAACAGGCAGACTGACAAAATACACTGCTGAGGGGAGCAGTGGGGAGACAGGAGAGGTCTGCCGCGCCGTGTGGCCATCTCCCTGGCTGGCTGGGAATCGAACCTGTGCTGCAGAGGCTGCGGATTGCTTCACAGCGCTGCGCTCAACCGCCTGCGCCACCAGGGAGGCCCTGGACACACTTTTTATGGTAGCATTCGACAAACTTGTTCTAAAGTCCACAAGAAAATACAAAGGGCCAAGACTAGCCAGAACAACTTTGAAAAAGAAAAACAAAGTTGGAGGACTTACACTACCTGACAGCAAGACTATAAAAATAGTAACTAAGGGTGTTTATATAAAGTTCAGAAACAGACCCACACACATATGGACAACTGATTTTTTGCAAAAATGCAAAGGCAGTTCAGTGGAGAAAAGGGAGTCTTTTCAACAAATGGTATAGGGACAACTGGGTGGCCATATGGAGGGACGTGGCCATTTATCTACACCCTGCACCATACGAAAAAGTTAACTTGAAATGGACCAAAGATCTAAATGCCAAATTATAAACCTTCTAGGAGAAAATCTTGTGACTTTGGATTAGGCCAAGAGTTCCTAGATTCAACACCCAAAGCATGACACATAAAAGAACAAAGTCAGAGGGCCTCCCCAGTGGCTCAAGGGGTTAAGCACAGCACTGTGAAGCAATCCACAGCCTCTGCAGCCCAGGGTTGATCCCCAGCCAGGGAGCTACCCACACGGCACAGCAGACCTCGCCTGCCTCCCTGCTGCTCCCCTCAGCAGTGGATTTCAGTAGATCCACGTGCTCTGCTCCCCACTCTGTCTCTGGTGGATCCTCTCACCCCCTGCATCTCTGGCCTGTACCCCAGTTCTTGCATGCATACATAAATAAATCTTAAAAAAAAAAAAAAAGAACAAACTGAGAAACTAGATCCCATCAGAATTTAAATTTTCTTCAAAACACACTAAGCAGAGAATGAAAAGAACAGGCAGAAACTGGCAGGAAATATTTGCAAACAATATGTCTGATAAGACTTACATCCAAAACAGGTAACTAACTCTCAAAACTGACTAATAAGAAAACTAATAACCCCTTTAAAATGGGCAGGGATCAGAACAAACAATTCCCGAAGAATTGTGGTACGGGTAGTAAACTGGGCACACAAAAGAATGCTCAACATCATCCATCAGAAGAAAATTAAACCAAGAGCGAGATGCACCATTCCCCTCTTAGAATGGCTAAAATTAAAAGGCCTGACAGTATCAAGTGCAGACAAGAATACGGAGCGATCCACACAGTGCTGGGGAGACTGTGAAACGGCGGGAGTACTTCTGAAAAACAGTTGGACCGTATCTTAAAAAGTTGAACATCTTAAGAAGTTCCTACCTGTTCCAGACACGTGAAAGCGTAAGACAGAGACTTGTACATAAATAACGTCCATGGCAGTGTTGTTCGTATTCGTCAAAAAACCCCGAAGCCCAAATGTCCATCAACAGGCCCAACAAGTGGACACCAGAGGATAAACAACGGTGGCCCATGCACGGCGCGGAATCCTGCTCCGCGAGAAGCAGGCGGCGTGGTTCACATGTGCTGGGGCGCAGGGCGAGCCGCGTGGCCGCAGCAGCTCTCCAACTTATGACTGCAGGGAAGGCATGAGGGTCTTCAGTGGCAGCGAGCCGGCCGGCGGCTGCCTAGAGATGGGGGTGGCGTGTGGGCAGGGCCCTCATCCCCGGCGGGTATCCCTGTTGGGGGGATGGGTCCTCGTGCGTACCCGCGCCCAAACCTGCCAAGTCCTGCGCTCACGGGTGTGGTAAGCGTGCGTCCACGTTTCCTCTGTGACACTGTGTCTGAATTTGGAAGAGCGACGCCAGCAAAATGGCAGCTTGAGGACAGTGAGGAGCAGGAGCCACAAAGGCAGGGAGAGCACCAGCAAGAACCCAAGACTCGCAGCGCGGGAGACAAAGAAAAGCAGCGATGTTTGGGTTTGTAAAGTGAGCTGTGTGGCATTTAAGCTTGCCCAGCTTCCATCTGCCCACACCACCCTCCTGGCATCTCCGGAGGGAGCTCGGCGCGGGGCTCCCCTCAAGCCCCGTCCCCAGAGATCCGCCATCATGACCTGTCAGCGGCCCCCGGGAGACGAAGGCGCACACCCGGGGGCGGGGGGACCAGCAGGGGAGGTCCGGGTGGCCACAGCAGGCTGGGCTGGCACTCGCAGCCGGGCCCCGGCGCCCCTGCCATCGGCCGCCAGCCTCCAGGCAGGTGGCAGGAGCAGGCTGAGCTGCCAGCTGAGGGACTGGAGGCTGAAATGCACCCCAATGCACAGAACCCCTCGCCAGAGGCTGGACGTCACTGCTCCCAGAGCTCTGAGGGAAACTCTCCAGTCGTCAGCTGACCACGAAGCCAGCCAGCCGAGGAGCGACGTCCGTGGAAACGGGCCTGGAGAGTTGGTTCAGAAAGCCGCTGAGCAACAGCAAACAGCAGCGACGCGTGGCGGGGCCTGGTCGCCAGAGCTGCGCTCTGCTGAAGTGTCCCGTTCCTGAAAATCCGGGCGGGGAGCGGGGCGGGGGGGAGAGACTCAAGGACTCGGATGCCGCTGGCGGGAAATGAGCTCAGGGAGACCCTGGCGGGGCCAGACGTGGGCCCCCAGACGCCCCTCAGCCGCTCGCAGGACGTTGGAGGACGTCGAGGAGCCCATGAAGAGCCCGCGGAGCGCCCGGGGCAGGCGCGGCCATGCGGCAGCACCCCCGGGAGAGGCTGCGACGAGGGCCCAACGGCAGCTCTGGAGCCGAAGCCTGCGGCAGGGTGTGGCGGGGCGCGGGGTGTGGCGGGGCGCGCCGTGCTGGGCCGGGCCGGGGCCAGGGCGGGCGGCGGGGGCCATGAGGACAGGCGCCGGCGGCCCCTGGCGGGCGAGGAGGCGCAGCCCGCAGACGACCCCAGGCTCCCTGCCCCGAGGCCCCGCGAGGCCGGGAGTTGGGGGGCCGGTTCCCAGGGGCCAGGCCCGTTCACCCAGCGGCTGCCACGCGGGCCGGGAAGGGTCTCGGGAGGAGCCGAGGACGGGGCGACTCCTCCGAGGCCGGGGTCCGGGCGGGGAGGGAAAGACGCCCCGGGCTCCGCACAGGCCCGGCCTCCGGCGTGCAGGACGCGCAGGGGAAGAAACAGAGCAAAGCCGGGGTGCAGGCACGAGGCCCGCGCCCTGCGGACACTGTGAACAGAGCGAGCGGGCCGGAGGCAACTCCTCAGCGAACCCAGATTTGCCGCGGGATGCACCCCGGCTCCTGGGCCGACGCCCAGAGGCTGCCAGGCAGCAGCGCCCCCCACGTGAGGGGCACCCGATGCCGTCAGCCCACTGAGGGAGCAGCCCTGGCCACACGCCAGGGGCTTAAAGCGTCACCTCCGTGAGACCCGGCCCCGGACCCGGCCGCGGGGACCCGCCAGGGGTCCAGACACGGCCAACCAGACTGGGCGGGGGATGCGTTGACTGGGCTGGGCCTGGGGGAGGGGCAGGCCTGGGGCAGGGGCAGGCCTTAGCCTGGCCTCCCCTGGGGTGAGGGCCGTGGCCACGGGGCGAGAAGCCCAGCAGGCCCGGGGCCAGGAGGCAAGGGCACAGTGGGCTGTCCGGCCAGCCGGCCACGGGCAGCACGCAGGGGGGCAGCACGGGGCGTGGCGGGGCCCACACCTCTGCCCTTCCCACAAGGCCCGGAGCAGGACGGCAGGTGTCCCAGACCCGCACACCCAGGCGGGAGGCCGGCCGCGGCGCTTCCTGCAGGCTGGGGGAGGGAGAGCAGGCGCTGGCGCTTGGAGCAGACCCGCTGGGCACGTCTGCAGACAACGGGAGCTCGGGCTGGGCGGGCTGGGAGACGCTTCACACCACCCTCCCCCGGGAGCCTGGACAGAGGACACCCAGGCCAGTCCAGGTCTTGGGCCACAAGCCTGGGCCCGGGGCCCGGTTTTACTCTGGTTTTGCACCGGGTGGGAAGCCGGCCTGGAGCATCTAGG
Source organism: Talpa europaea (assembly GCF_964194135.1). Classification (NCBI taxonomy): domain Eukaryota; kingdom Metazoa; phylum Chordata; class Mammalia; order Eulipotyphla; family Talpidae; genus Talpa; species Talpa europaea. The sequence continues at coordinate 146,825,253 of NC_140070.1, read as the reverse complement.
GGCTGCCTGCAGACCTGGAGAGGCTTCACAGACAGGGGGTCGGGCTCACAAATTAGGGAAACTGAGGCTGGAGGGGCGGGACCATCCCAACACTCCTTTGGAGTGAACCCACCTCTGCAGACCCCCCACCTGCCCCGAAGCTGCTGCCCCCAGGAGGCCAAGCAGCTGCTGTGTGTCCAGGCCTGGGACAGCAGGGGTGTCCAGAGAAGACAAGCGGGGGATCCCAGCTGGGGTCCAGGTTGGGACCGGGAGGGCCAGGCCGGGTCCTGTTGGCCTTTGCAGGGACAGCTCGTGGGGGGTGCACCGGGGCCATCACTGCCCGGGACAGCTCTGCACGCATGTGGGAGGACTGGTCACTGCCTGGCAGGTTCTGAAGTGCCAGGGCCTTGACCCAGGGCTGAGTGGGCATCCCGGGGCCTGACTCTCAGAGCTGCTGGAGGGGCCACACGGCTGCCTCAGTCCTGGGGTTGGGGGCAGAACCGTGCCCGTGGAGCAGACGTGTCTCTGCTGGGCAGCCCCCTTTTACGGAGGCCAGGGAGGACCGGGCACCGGGTGAGGACCTGCCTGCGGCCTCAGGGCCAGGGCTGACAGGATCTGTCGGGAGAGGCCAGAGCCTACCACAGGACGCCTCGGCCAGCTCAGGAAGTGCACGACGCTGGGCGGCTCCAGAGTCTTTCCTTCTGGAAATTTCCAGATTCCCAGGCGTGCACAGGAGACATGCAGGCAAACCAGCCTCCAGGGAGGGGGCGAATCACGAGCAGCGGGGCCTGGGAAACAGGGCCCTGCAGCCCAGAGGCTGCGGCCGGGAGCTGCCTGCTGTCCGCCCAGAGCCAGGCCCACCCGGGGTTCACTGGCCCCCACGGCCCGGGCAGCAGGCCTCCCTCTCTCCAGGCAGCTTGGGGAGCCCAGAGGCCAGGGGCCTCGCCCAAGCCCCAGGGCCCCAGCCAGAGCTGGCTCTGTGGCCTCGCAGCCCCCACCCTGAGCATCCCGGGCCTGGTGGCCCCCACGCCTCCCCCAGACCCCAGACTGGCCCTGGGTCCCGGCCGGGGAGAGAAGCTGCCCGGATAGGCCCGCCCTGCACGGGGAGTGGGGTGTGGGGAATCTGAGGACCCTCCCTGCGGCCCCCTCAGGGCTGGTGCTCAGGGCCGGGCAATCAGGAGGTGGGTAAACGGCCCTGCCTGTGCCGGCCCAGGAGGTCTCTCGAGGCCACCCCGTCCGTCCCCAGGGCGGCAGATGCTGGAGCAGATGCCCGAGTTGGGCCGGCCCTGACACCCCCCGCCCCTCCCCCACATCTCGCTGAGGCAAACTAAAAATAAAAGGTATCGGGCCTTCCGGGGGCTTGAGCACTGCGCTGTGAAGCTGGCCGCAGCCTCCGCAGCGCGGGTTCGATCCCGGGCCAGGGACATTCCCACACGGCGCGCAGACCTCTCCCGTCTCCCCGCTCTCCCCTCAGCAGTGGCTTTCAGTGGAGCCACCTGTTCTGCTCCCCACTGTCTCTGGGGAGTCCTCTCACCCCCGCACCTCTGGCCTGCACCCCAGCTCTTGTATAAATGAAAAATAAATCTTTAAAAATAAATAAATTGCTGTGTGATACTCAGCCCCTGCTCCTGCTCTTAAAAAAATAAATAAATAAAAGGTGTCTCAGAAGCGGCAGCCCACGGGGCCCCTGCACCAGCTGCTTCCAGTCCAGGGGCTGGCAGGGGCCCCCCCAGCAGCTGGCAGGGCGGCCGGGCAGGACCCCCAGAGCCGCGGTGCAGCCCCAGGGGCCACACGAGGACTCTCCCCACACGAGGACACCTGGGCCCCTGCCCCCAAGCCATCAGTCGGGCGGGTGGAGGGGACTGGACAGGGTCTCTCCTCGTGGCCAGTGTGGTGGGGCCGGTCAGGCCCTGAACCCCCGCCCCGGGCTGCAGGCCCCCTGGGACACTCCCCAGGGACTCGGTGTCTGCGGAGACAAGTCCTGCCAGGGCTGGTGCTGGGAGGCAGCGGGGGCACCCCTGGGGGCACGGCCCCTCACCCGCAGCGGCGCCTGGCCTAGGAGGGATGACGGAGGCAGAGACCCCCAACAAGCCGGTGTGGGGACAGAGTCTGCCACTGGCCTCGGGCCCTGGCCAGCTGGGCCGTCCCCGGAGCCTACAGCCCTGCCTGGCCCGGGCCAGGCCCGTCTGTCTCCACTGTCATCTCGCCCGTTGGCCCCCTGCCCAGCGGGCAGAGCCCAGCAGCCCCAGCCCGCGGGCTCCGGTCTGGGGGACGGCCTCCGCTCGAGGGGGCATACTCCCTGACTCGGTGCCGGCCACTCCCAGGCATGGCGCCCCGCCAGGACACAGGCTGTTCCTGCCGCTTCCGCAGGGTGTTTGTCTCGGCACCGTCTGAGGGGCAGGCTCTGCAGGGCACCGGCGCCCCCCGCAGGCAGGCGGGAGAGGTCCCTGGGCACCCAGTACAGAGGGGCCCCTCCCTGGCACGCGGCGCTGGTCATTGCCCTCCCAGCCCTGGGCCTGGGCCGAGTCGGGGCGGAGGCCACTTTGCGGGGGGCCCGCGGCACACGCACCCCAGCCCCCCACGCGCCGTGTAGAGATGCCAGACACCTGAGGATCCACGGAGCAAGCTGGAGATTGCTGACGGCCTATGAGTCAGGCCCAGCGCCCGGCCCCCTGCCCGCCCCGGCCACTAGGCCGGGCCGACCGACGGGGCTGCAGGGCCGAGATGGCCACTAGGCACAAGATCGTGCCTGGACGTCAGGCCCCTCACCCGCCCAGGCCCTCAGCACCAGCAAGGGGGCTGGGCGCCAGACGGAGCCCACACCCCTCGGTTCAGGCCCCTCACGGGCGGGCAGGTGTCTCTGAGCCGACAGCGGGGGGGCGGGGGGCACCACCCTGCCTCTGGACTCGGGTACACGGAGTGAGCCCCTGAAGGGCAGTGCAGGCCCCACATGTCCCTGCGAGCCAGGCCGGCCTGAGGGCGCCTGATGGCCGCTCCCGGGCCTCGAGCTGGGCTCCAAGCCTGCTCTCGTGGGGGCGCCGGCCACACCCAGCAAGAGTAGTTTCAAGTTGTTTCCTTCGGTGTTGGGGGACCCTGCGCTTGGGGGATTCTGTCTGCAGCCAGCTCCCCGATGGGCAGAGGAGGGGTCCTACACGGCCCCGCATGGCTGTGAACACTCTTGGGCACCAGCCCTGGATGAGGGGGCCTGAAGTACCCCCACCCCCTCCCCAAATCACCAGCAGATGAAAGGCCCTGGGCAGCCAGGCCCTTGACTGCCTGGCGCGGAGCAGGGGCAGGGCGGGGCGGGCGCGGCGGCCATGCAGGTGCTGGCGCTGGAGGCCCGCTGTGGCCTGTCTGCCCAGCAGCCGCGTTCGCGTTCCTCTGCTGCTCCCCGAGCTGGCCTTTCTCGCACCCCCCAGCTGAGCGCAGCTCAAGTGATCTCTTACTGCCTCCTGCCTGCAAGGGCAACACTGAAGAGGAGCCGAGGGGCTGCCAGGGAGGCCTCCTCTAGCCTCCGGCTCCCATCTTCCCTCCAGGGCCTGCTGCCGCTGCCCAGCTCCCTCCCTCGGCCTCAGCTCCTAGAACCCCTCCCTTGAGCCCTGCTGGGATGCTGCCTGCCCTCCTGGGAGGCAGCAACACCCTGCCTGGGTGCCAGAGGTGTCCAGTCAGCTGGGTTGATGTTGGGGGTCAGCTCCTTGGCCTCCAGGCAGCCCCCCACCCCTGCCAGGAGCCCTGCCCTCAGTCCCCTCCTCACAGCCACCCTCCCCTGCAGGCCCGTCACAAACGGCCTTTACTTTTCGGGCCACAGCTCTGGGGGCCTGCTCGGCCTCCCCCCAGGTGTCCCACGGGAGCCTGGCGGCCCTTCGTGATCTGGGCCACCCCCGCCCACCTGGGGCAGTGGCTGCAGGGGCCTTGGGGACAGGGTGGGCTTGGGGCAGAGACTGGCCGGCTGCCCGGCCCCTTTGATGCCCGTGCTCGGTCTCGCGTCTCAGTCCTGCGATCCTGGGCTGGCTGAGGCGCAATGGAGACACCCCATTGTGCCCGAGGGCAGGCTGGGGCCGGGCTGTGTCCCTGGGCAGAGGGGATGTCCCGCTGGGGCAGCGCCCACCTGCCCAGCACTGCCCCCTGGTGCCCCACACCGGGTCCCGAGGCCACGACGGCCATCCTGCACCCAGGCGCGGGGTGCTCTCCACGCCAGGGCGGGGCAGCATGGGGCGAAGCCTGGAAGGCTGGCGGCGTCTCCACCGACAGCCTGGCAGCAGGGCGGCGGTGCCGTCAGCCGCAGAGGAATGTCCTAGTGCCCACCTGCCCGCCCCGCCCCTGGCCCGAAAGGGCAGACTGCGCGGGGCCGTGGGCAAGGAGGCCCGTCCGCCGCGACCCTGACCTCGGCCCCCAGCCACTGTGTGGCCACAGCCCCGCCAGGCCTGTCTGGGCCTGCCCGGGCCCGCCGGCTCCTCCTGCTGCACCCACCATGGCGCGGCCGTTACCGGGAAAGGACCCAAGAGCCCGGGCAGGGCCGCCGGGGGCAGGCTCGGGCGGCAGCTGCGGCCCCCACCGCCCGAGACCCCCTCCAGGCGGGGACGCCCCTTGCCCGCACCGCACCCGCGGGCCTGGCGCCGGGCCACAGGGGCTGGCTTAGAGCCGGCGCGTCCTGCCAGTGGCCCTCTGGGCTGCGGCTCCCCGCTTCCCTCCAGCACCGCCTGGGCAGCTGCCAGCTCTGCTGGGTCCCCCCGGAGGCCGGGCAAGAGCCGGCAGCCACCCCGGGGACAAGGCCCTTCTGCCCCCACCCTGCCGGCCGCAGGGGCCCGGGCGCCCCGGCAGAGGTCAGAAGCCTGAGCAGGGCTTGGGGGACGGGCGGGTGTCCCCGCCCCGGCGGTCAGCGCAGCCCTGAGGACCAGCCCACGCGTGCCAGGGTCATCCCCGCCGGGGCCGGCGCCACGCCCCACAGCCCGCCCCGACCCCAACTCTCACTTCACTGCAAAAATAGGTCTTTATTCACAGCCCCCTCGCCGGGGCCGCGCTGAAGGCGCCGTGGAGCGCAGCACCGTGCCGACCACGCCCTGCTCCCGGACGAGGTCCCGTGGGTGGACGCCAGAGGTTCTCGCCCAGGACCCAGACCTAGCGGAGGCCGAGTCCCGCCCAAGGCCGAGGCGGGCGCGCTGGCCGTCACTGCATCTGGGAGGCCCGGGCGGCAGCCTCCTGCCTCGGCCCGCAGTACGGGGCGCCCCCTGGGCTGGAGCTGCTGCTGCTGGGGCCCCTCCACGGGTGAGGCTTCTGCAGGCCCCGGCTGGAGTGGCCAACAGCAGCCCCGCTCCCGGGTGCGCAGGGGACAGCCAGGGAGCAACAGCGGGGCACAGGGGAGCTGCTGGGAGAAGGGGGTGGGGGGTGGAATGGGGCGGCCCCCCACGACAGCCCTGTGAGTACACCCGCTGGGCAAGGGTGCGGCTTCAGCTGAGCCCAGGCCACGCAGGAGCCTGGAGGCCGCACGGCTGGCAGCAGGGAGGGAGCGCCGTGGCACCGTCACTCTGGCGCAGCACAGCCCGCGGCCTCGCTGCAGCGGCGACACGGGGGCCCGCAAGCGTGTCGTCCTCGGGGCCCACGGAGCCGCCCCAGTCCAGTCAGAGCTGGGGGTTGTCCAGCTGCAGCTGCTGGGCCAGCTGCTCTCCGATGGCCAGTAGGGGGCTGGCTCTGTAGGCGGGACTGGCCAGTAGCTCCTGAAAACGCGTCGTTTCTTCCTTGCTGCAAGAGCCGAGTCAGAGTTAGCACGCCCGGGGCTGGGGAGGGCACAGGCCAGCAGGCCCTGCCTTGCTCACCCCACGCAGCCTGGACACCCAGCAGGCGGGCCAGGCCCGGGGGCCAAGGAGTCACTACAGCGAGGAGCAGGGTGTGGGTCCCACGGGACACTGGTGAAGGTCTAGCCAGGTCATGCCTGGGCTGGGCAGTGGCTCCTCTGGTCACACAGGGCCTGGAGCAGCCAAGCTCACGGTGGCACTCACAACAGGGCTGCCCCCGGGCCCCAGAAGCAGGTGACCTTGACGGGCACCACTGCTGTGGAGGAGGGGGGAGAGGGGCGGGGCTGGCCACAGCGGGGTGTGAGCCCAGGCCCCGGGGACTGCTGCTCTGTGGCCGCTGGGCCCGGGGCAGGGCAGACATGGTTGCGCTGTGACGAGGGGCATGCAGGGGGCAGGACCGTGGATGTGGGCAGGAGAGTATGGCAGGAACCAGGGAGGGGGCTCCGGGACAAGCCGGGGGTGGTGGGAGGGCTCCGGCTTCTTGACTGCAACAGGGAGACCCTCAAGTCCCCTGGATCACCGAGTGCCAGGGCCGGGCCCAAGGGCAGCGCCCAAGCACTAAAGCACTCTCTATTCTGGCAGAGGCTGCTCCCTCATGTCCTGGGGTGGGGGTCGGGGCCTCCTGACCCCCGGAAACGGGCTGTGCCCAGAGCAGGCCCCACGCAGCAGCCCCCACAGTGCAGACGGCTGGGACACGGCCACCCACCAGAGGCGGGGGATACTCACAGGAGCTGCAGCCGCTGTGCGGCGCTCATGCGGCTCAGCTCGGTGGGCCGAGGCTTGGCGCTGGCTCTGGCGCTGCGGGCAGAGAGGCGGGTCAGTGGCAGGGAGGCTGCTCGGAGCCGGCAGGGGATCCCGGACAGGGCAGGGACAGGCCGAGGCCCAACACCTCGACTGCGCCTCCCGCCAGAGGCCCCATCTTTACCCACTTTCAAACCACGACAGCGGCCCCTCCCCCCAGCAGCCGCCCCGTCTCTGACACGCCAGGCCGGGGCCTAGGGGTGGCCAGCTTGGGCCTAGGGATCTGTCCTGTGAGGGGTGCCCAGTTCCTCCGGGCACGTCCACGCTATCCAGTCCAGTCAGCCCAGGCCAAGGGCGCCCGGTCAGGGGCCGGGGCAGCCACGTCCCGCACAGCGGACCTGATGCTGGGCTGCCCGAGGGTCCTGGCCACCGAGGACCAGCTGCCTAGGGCGCCTCTTCACGGACAAGCGCGGCTGCCGCGTAGCCTCCGGTGGGCTGGCTCTGCGGTTGGCCTTGGCGCCCACTCCGTGCGGGCCTGCCCAGGGCTCAGACCCGGGGCTCCCCCCCACTTTGCCTGGGACAGACCTCAACCCGCCTCCCCACCCAGGCCCCGCCCCGGGCCTCTGCTGTGGGTTGATCTAATTCACCCCCTCACCACGAGCCAGGGTGACGGGCCTCTCCAGGCCCGTGTGTCCATCCGCAACGGACGAGCAGGCCCTGGCCAGAGACCCTGCCCCAGAGGACGGTGGGCAGGGGAGGACACGGTGGGGGGACCCTCCAGCCCGCCCGTCAGAGGCCGGGGGGTGAGAAACTGTCCCAGCGAGAGGGGCCGCGGGGGACTGACCAGAAGATCCCGACGGGGCCCGGGGAGACCGGGGCCTCCCCACACACGGGCTCGGGGCTCCCAGTGCAGCCGGCGGGCCTGGGGACACAGCCGACCCGCTGCGGCTGCCGGCCTGGGGGGCTGGGGGCTGATGTGGGGGGCCAGATACCCTTTTCGTCTGTAAAGCAGCTACCGTTAGGAAGTAACACCCATTCACGCCCCCGCGCCCCGCCGGAGCGGGCGGCCAGAGGCTCGGGGCGGGGACGGCTGGGAAGGGCCCGCACAGGCAACCACACACCCGGGGAGCCGGCAGCCAGGCAGGGGCCCCGCATTCCTCTGGGGCCTGCTGGCCGGGGATTATCCCGACCCCCCCGCTGCCCGGAGCTGGAGCACATTTTTCAGATGAGAAAACTTCACGCAGGAGACCCCAGAGCGGGGTCACATTTTTGTGCAAGCACCAGGAATGGAATCTGCTCCGCAGGCCGGGGCTCCCGGTCTGGACCACGTGCTCGAGCGCCCCCCGCCAGGCCCCTCCCGCGCTCAGCCCAGCGTCCCCAACAGGCCGCCAGCGCCTGCCCCGGCGGCCGCACAGGCAAAGCAGGTCCCCCAGGAAGGCGCAGGGAGGGGCGCCAGCCGTGACCAGGGCCCCTCGGCGGGCCTGCCTCTGCCCCGGGGGAGCTGGACCCACAGCCGGGCCCCGTGCACCAGCCCCCCAGAGACCACCCGGCCCGGGGAGACCACCGGAGGTGTGGTCGGGGGTGGGACGGTGGGAGTCGGGTCAGGACAGCCGCGTGCAGCCCGCCCCGGCCTGAGCCGCCCTCCACGCCGCTGGCCACTCACCCTCGGGTGCGCTGCCGCCGGCCGCCGGCCTCCAGCTGCAGCAGCTCGGGGAGGGCGTCCCTCAGGGGCTGCAGGTCGCCCACCACGGCCGTGGCTCTGCGCCGCTGCTCAGCCCGGCGCGCCTGCTGGGCCAGCTCCAGGGCCTGGATCTCTGGGGAAGGTGGCACGTGAGCCCAGCAAGGCCCCCTGCCGCCCCCGACACTCCTCCCGGGAAGCTGGGGGGAGGGGAGCCGCTGGAGCTACTCTCTCCCCGTAATCACAGAGGCGCTGCAGGCCTCAAGCGGGAGGCTTCTCTAGAGCAAAGACCAGGTTGGAGGCGCCCGTGGGTGGAGGGAGGGGCAGGGGAGTCAGACCCAGAGCGTCCCTGGAGGCCGGGCAGCTGCTCCTCCTGTGTGTGGTGCCTCGGGGCGCAAACAGCAGGGGGCGCGGCCAGGCGGGCAGCAGCCCAAAGGGGGCTCTCGGAGGCGGCTAGCCTGGTGGTGGGGCGGGGGCAGCGCGGCCAGGGCAGAGCCCCGGGAGGGGTGCAGAGCAGAGTGGGGCGCAGAGACAAGGCGGTGGCTGTCCAGGGCCGCGGCTGCTGTGCCAGATGGGCCCCGAGGGGCTCGGCCTTGGGGTTGGAATTCCACTTAGAAACATCTTGAAGCTGCCCACACAACACGAGCTCAGACGCGTGACCTGTGCCGGCTGCTGGCCATGTGCAGGCCTGGCCGAGGCTGACCGTGCAGGTCCCATGTCCATTTGCCCCGCCCCAGGGTCCTCAAGAGAGAAATAGACGCTGCCGAGCTGGCCAGGACGCCCTCTGCCCTGTGCGGGCACCGGGCTTGCTGGGCCCTAAGCAGCCAGACTCTGGCCGCGTCGGCACGGGGAGGCAAGGCCACCGCCACCCCCGGAGAAAGCACAGCAGGAAGGAGCCCACCAGCACCACCCCGGCCCCTCGGGGTCAGACCCTCCTGCAGCCCTATTCTCTGCAGTGGGCCGGGGCGCGGCTACCCCCACGGCACCCCGGGTCACCTGGCCGCCGCCCGGCCTATGAGCGCTTCCTCCTGGCCTGGCCCTTCCGGCTCTTAACCCTGGAGACCCACCTGACGAGCGGGTCCTACCAGCGACACCAACGCGTCTCCCAGACCTTTGCTCTGAGTCTGAGGGGCCAGGTGGGTGACGCAACCTGTTTTGCTTAAGAAAACTCTACCCTGGACCTCCCCAGTGGCGCAGCAGGTTGAGCACAGCCTGTGAAGCTGTCCGCAGCCTCTGCAGCGCGGGTTCGATACCCGGCCAGCCAGGGAGCGACCCACAGGGCGCAGCAGACCTCTCCTGTCTCCCCGCTGCTCCCCTCGCCAGTGTATTTCGTCAGTCTGCCTGTTCTGCTCCCCGCTCTGGGTCTGGCTCATCCTCTCGCCCTCTGGTGCCTCTGGCCTGTGCCCCAGCTCTTGTACAATAAATAAATAATCTTAAAAAAAAAAAAAGAAAGAAAGAAAAAGAAAACCCTGCCCGACTCCAAGTCGCGGAGCAGAGCTGGGCTGGGGTCCAGACACTCGGGCGTCCTGGTGCTGCTGCTTTACAAAGACTCTCCCTTCCTCGTCCAGCTGCTCTGGGTTCTTGTGAAGAAGCGCTGGCCTCCAAGTGTGGCCTGTGACCCGCCTCTCCCACCCCACACCCCCAGGAGGGCCAGCTGGCGCTCTAGGCCCGCCTCGCCGAGGACTGGCACCCCGTGCTTCTGGCTTAAGGTGGCATCAACACCCCGGGTCCTTTCCGTGCAGTCCCCACAGGAGAAACAACACCCCCTCAGGGACCACCCAAAAGTAACAGAAGGCAGGAAACTAATAACTGGGGAAGAAAACAGCAAGTTTCCATGAACAACGTGAACCACACGCTTCACGCCTTCCAAGAAAACCATCATCACAGACCGCGCTTTAGCTGAGCGCACAAAGCAGCGATCCCGAGTTAACCCTGTAGGCCGCAGGCCTAGGGGGGCCACGGCGAGGCACGCCCAGACCCCACTGGAGCCGCGACCTGCTGGCCAGAGAAAGCCTGCCCACCCCGTCGCCCCCACACACCCACGCACAAGGGACCCAGAGGCCTCCATGGGCCGACTTACTCTGCAGCCAGCTGGCGCGCCTCAGCCTCAGCCTCTCCTTCTTGGGCAGCACGGCCTTGGGCTCTGCACCTGGGGACGAGAGACGAGAGACACGGGTGAGAGGTGTCCGCAGGCCAGGGCCCCTGGAGAGCTCTGAAGCCCCGCCCAAGACCTGCTCTGCCCCAAAGCCACAGCCTCACAGGAGGCAGGCAGGTCTGCAGTGGCTGGGGGTCTGGGGGCCCATCCTGGCCCAGACCCTCCCGGCCCAATGCAACAGGCAGCTGCTCTTCCGGGAACTCTCAGACTCGCGCAGAGAGAGAGCAGCAGCAGGGAGCCCCGAGGGCTGCGCACCCCCAGCTTCATCCACCATCCCCGAATCTGAGGGCGGACCCAGAAGCACCCCCTCTGTCCTGAGGCTCCAGCTGCACAGGACACCGGCTCCCCCACAGCCCTGACCCAGACCCACCTCGCCACCTTCGCTCCCCAAGTTGCTCTGAGACCTGGGGTGCAGACGCAGAAGGAAAGTGAGCCCTGCCTCCGGGCCGCAGAGGGTGGAGGAGAGGCCCAAGGCGCTGCCAGCCCCGGCTCCAGGCTCTGCCGCCCCCTGCTGGGCACGGCCGCACCTGCACTGCAGCTGGGGGCCAGCCCCGGCTCAGGCAGCGCCTCTCTGCCGGGTCTCTGCCGGGAGAGGAGGCGGCACCCTGTGTCCCTGCAGCCTGGCCTCCTCCCCGGGCCAAGTCCGGGGGGGACATGCTGCCCAGCCCAGGCTGCACACCAGAGGACAGCGCGGGCTGACTTCCAGCCGCTGCCCACAAGAACCGGAGCGACAGGACTGGCAGGGGTGCTCCTGGGCCAGCCGCGCCCAAAGCTCTGCAGTCCCCCCCACCCGCCTGGGAATGAGCGGAGCGCACTCCACTCAGGGAAGATGCCACCAGCAAGCACCACAGTGCCCAGCTGGCCCTGACGTCCCAGCAAGAACGCCAGCAGGGACGCCAGCAGGAGCAGAGGTGTAGAGAGAGGCCCTGCAGCGGTGCCCCCCCACGCCCCTCCCCTGTTCCCCCAGGCAGCAGCCTTCCCAGGGCGCCATGGCCAGGCAGCTCCAGGTAGCCATGCTCTCCCTGCCCGGCGGCCTCTGAGCAGCAGCTGGTCAGCAGGTGCCGCGTGCCCCCAGAAGGCAGCACTAATGAGGCCAGAACACAGAGGGGCCCAAGTGGCCAGGTGAGCCCGGAGCTCGGGGGCACCTGGACCCCTCGGGCCACCAGGGACCTCGCTCACCCCTTGGTCCCGTCCACGTCACTGTGTGACACCTTCCACGGCCACCCCTCACCCAGAGCCCAAACAGGCGTCACAGGTAAGACGTAACGCAGGCCAGGGCGACCAGGCCAGGATCTGCTCTGCTCCCCAACCCAGGCCGCCTCTGCAGACACGCCCATCTCCTGCTGTAGGGCGTTCTGTCGCCTGAGGACGCTCCTCCCCACAGGAGATGCCCCTGGACCAGCCCACAAGCACCTCAGGTCTCCGGAGCAGCACGGGGCACCCCGGGGCTTCCCCTGAGCATCTCCAGTCCTTGCAGACAAGCATCTCAGAAGGGAAGGAAACTGAGCCCCTTCTTCTCCCCTCTAGAGGTTTTCGGCGACCCCCCCCCTTCCAACTGGGCCCACAGGCCTCAGGGCAGGCGGCAGCGCTGGAGAAGGGCGGGGCCTGCACCACACAAAGCCCACTGGGTCTGGAAGGCATCTCAACACCCCGGCACACAGGCCCCTGCGTCCAGGACACAGCTCCATGCGGAAAGTCCGGACAGCCTGGCAGCGCACCAGTGAGCAGACGGAGAAGCCTTCCTGGCCCCCCTCCTGACCAAAAGCAGACCTCAGAGAAGTGGGGGCGCACGGACTCATCCCCAGATGGCTAGTGCGGAGGCCCTGCTGAGCGCTCAGAGCACTCCCGCTCACCTGCTGCTCTGAGCTGGGCCCTGGAAAGGGTGGGGGAGGGTGGGGGAGGCCCGGTGGTCTCCCTGCCCTGCTGCGAGATAAAAATCAAAACCTCCCAGCAGCGTCACCCACAGCCTGAGGAGCACTCACAACTGGGCTGGCACCCGACACCCTGGTGGGGTGGGGGCCGAGCATGTGGGGGGCAGGAGTGGGGGTGGTGAGAGACCAGCACCAACGCACACCTCGCTCGACACAGCAAGGGGCGCCGTGCCGGACAGGGGTGCACCTGCCACTCACCAGAGGGCCCCGCACAGAGAGGGTGGCGAGACCCTAGCCCCGTGGCCAGAGAAACACCCCCGGAGACACCGGGAGGCGGCCACCCTGCTCCTCGCCACAGCACGCGGGCGCCCCACGCCCCGCAGGAGCAGCAGGCAGCAGAGGGGTGCCCAGGGAGGCTCGCCCTGCCCCTTCCCAGGTTACAGGTCTCTAAGTTCTTCTAGAAAAGAACTTCCAGAAAAGAACAGGCTGACTCAAAATTCGCCCTGAACAGAAATCACCCAAAGCCGGCAGGGGGGTGGGGTGCAGCTGCGGGCCCTGCCCCGGGCAGTACCTCTCCCGAGGGAAGCGACGCTCCGCGAGTCCAGGTCCAGCCGCTGCACCAGGGCGCCGGGCTCGATGTGGGTCCCGGCGAAGATGCCGGTGGGCTCGGGCGCCCGGGCCTGCGGGGCAGAGGAGCCGTGAGGCGGCGGGGCCGGGGCGGCCCGGCCCCAGGGCAGCGCCGAGGCGGTGGCCCCCAGGCCCCGCGGCGCCCCCGCCCCCCGATCCCCAGCCTCGCGCCCGCGCCCGCCGCCTCGCCCCCTCGCCCCGGGGCCCCGCGCACCCCCCGCCAGCCCAGGCCAGGGCCCCGCGCGGGCTCCTCGCTCCGGAGCGGCCCGGGGCAGGAGCGGCCTCCGCGGCCTCCGCGCCCGCCGGCTGCGAGGCTCCGGCTCCGGCTCCGGCTCCGGCTCCGGGCGGCCCGGCGCGGGGGCTCCGCGGCCTGGTCTGAGCGCGAACAGCGGGCCCGGCAGGCGCGGCGGCCCCGGTCCCGGCCGCGCCGCCCGCCCCGCGCCCCGCGCCCCGGCCCCGCGCCCCGGCCCCGCTCACCTGCGCCCCGCGCCCCGGCCCCGCTCACCTGCGCCCCGGCCCCGCTCACCTGCGCCCCGGCCCCGCTCACCTGCGCCCCGCGCCCCGGCCCCGCTCACCTGCGCCCCGCGCCCCGGCCCCGCTCACCTGCGCCCCGGCCCCGCCCGCCGCGGCCGGGGGCAGCGCCGCCTCCCGGGCCGGGGGCGCGGCCGGGCCCGCGGGCCTCACGGCCGCCGGGTGCACGCGCGCCCGCAGCGCCCGCACCTTGCCCATGCGGCGTCCGCCCGGCCGGCCCGCGGGAAACACGCGCCGCCGCGCGAGAGTTCCGCGCGCCGCCCCGCGCCCCACTGCGCAGGCGCCCGGGCCGGGCGGGGCGGGGCCGGGGCGGGGCCGCGCGTCATGGACACGCCCCCGGCAGGTGCGGACGGGCGCTCGGCGCAAGGCCGCCCCCTCGTGGCCGGCAGCCGGGGCCGCAGCGCGCGCCGCGGCCGGGCGGGTGGAAGGCGCGGCCCGGGGTGCCCGCGTGCGCGGCCCTGCGCCTTCCGGGCGCCGGGGGGCGGGAGCCCCGGGGCCGGCGGCGAGTCCCGGGGGTGCGCCCTGCTGGAAGGGGCGGGGCCGGAGCAGCGCCCCGTCCGCCCACGGCCTCGACCGGCCTCGGGGTGCGGGCGCGGGCAGACGCGCCAGGTCCGGCCCGCGGGGGGCCGGGGCCCGGCTCCCCCCCGCACGCTACGTGGCGGGCCGGGGCGGCCGAGGCGCAGGGACCCGGACCCGAGCCCGGCCTCCCCTTGCGAGGACCCGCAAGGCTCGGCGGCGGCGGGCGCGGAGCGGCAGGCGGGATGCGGCCCTGGGCGCCCCGGCGGCCCCCGGAGGCGGCGACGTCCCCCCCCACCCCGGCCGCGCCGACGCCCGCGCGCCTCGCCTGCCCCGCGCCTGCCCGCGGACGTGAGCCCCGCGCCTGCCCCGCGCCTGCCCGCGGACGTGAGCCCCGCGCCTGCCCCGCGCCTGCCCGCGGACGTGAGCCCGAGGCTCCCCGCAGGAGGACGCCCGCAAGACCCGCAGCCGCAGGAGCCCCAGGGGGCGCCGCCCTCCAGCCCGCGGGGCGCATTCGCCCTGCCTGGACAGACAGACCCCGCGGGCGCGGGCAGTGGTCAGAGAGCGCGCGCCCGGGCCTGTGGCCAGCAGGGGCCCCGCGCGGGCGGGCGGGAAGCGCAGGGCGGTTCTCTGTGGACCTGGGCAGCCGGGGGGGGGGAAAGCGGGATCCGCGCCTTTATTTAAAGATTTACTTATTTATGCGCACAAGAGCCGGGGTGCCGGCCAGGAGTGTGGGGAGAGAGGACTCCCCAGAGGCAGAGCGGGGAGCAGAGCAGGCAGGTCTCCTGGGATCCGCTGCTGAGGGGCGCAGCCGGGAGACAGGCGGGGTCTGCTGCGCCCTGTGGGCAGCTCCCTGGCCGGCCCGGCATGGAACTCGTGCTGCAGAGGCTGGGGTAGCTTCACAGCGCTGTGCTGAACCCCTGCACCACCAGGGAGGACCCCTCAGTGGCTTTCAATGATCTTTCTGCACCATTTGTAGTGGCAGCCAGGTGCAGGGAGGGCAGGCCGCTGAGAGGCTGGCAGGCGATTGTTCACCCTCCACTCGCTCTGGCATCCTCTCCCCCTCGCAGCTGTTCAACCGCTGCGTCCCCTGCCATCCTGTCCTCTGACGCCCTGACAGCTCAGCCTCAGCCCCAGGTGTGCCACCCACACACGCCCACACCACTCCCCAGGTGCGCCAGGCCGCGAGCCCAGCTCCCCCGCGCCTCCTGCATTCCAGGCCGCAGGTGACTGCCGCAGAGGCCAAGGGCGCAGAGGCTGGAGCGTCCTCACCCGCCCTAAGATGGTCTTTCCCCAAAATGGGCGTCCCCAGCAAATGGGGCAAGGCCTGCACCCCCCAGAACAACAGGGGGTGGACCTCAGACCCAGACCCAGCCTCACCCACACCTCCCTGAGACGCCCGGGAGGAGGCCTGGGTGACGCCGGGCTTGGGGAAGACCGTTTAGATGTGACACCTAGGGCGTGCGCCCCGGGAGGAAGGGGAGATGCCCTGGGATTCTTGAGAACTGAGATTTCCCAAGATTTCCCCCTCTGCAGGGCGCTGCCGAGAAACTGAGCAAGAAGCCACGGGCTGGGAGACGACATCTGCAGGAGACGTGTCTGGAAAAGGACTGTGATCCAAGTGCACAAAAATGAGCAGCACCTTGCTAGCTGGCATGGCTCCCCGCTTTATGGGGTTTTTTAATATTTATTTTTATTTATGTGTATAAAAACTGGGGTGCAGGGCAGAGGTTTGAGGGAGGAGAGGACTCCCCCAGAGACAGAGTGGGGAGAACAGGCAGATCCACTGAGATACACCCCTGAGGGGAGCGGCGGGGAGACGGGAGGGGTCTGCTGCACCCTGTGGGTCACTCCCTGGCCGGGGATCACACTTGCTCAGGCTGCAGCAGCGACACCTGACTGTCACCAGGGAGCCCCCTGCCCCCCGCTCTTTGAGGGAGCACAGCCCCAGTCTGTAGGAAAACCAAAGTGACCACCCCTAGCCCCATCAAGGCCTGTGGGGGTTCATAGCCCCAGGGGGGTCCAGTGGGTGTCCCCAGGCCCGGGGCTGGGGGCTTGACAGGGATCTGTGGCCCTGGGGGGCCCAGCAGGGGGAGTCCGCTGTCCTGGGGGACCCAGGGGGATCTGAGGTCCTGGGGGCCCAGCGGCCCTGGGAGCACTCCGTCGTACCTGGCATGGGCCGCACCCGTGCCTGGGGCCCCGCCAGGCTGTGCTCTCAGGGCACGAGCGCACGTGTGACGTGTGCTCCCGGGCAGGGGGGCTGCTCCTCAGCCTCACTTGAGCAGGGCGCCCGGAGCCCTGGGGGGTCTTGTCCGGACCTGGTCCTGCAGGGGAGGGAGTGTTGGGAGAGGCCCCGTGCAGCGGCAGGAAGCACAGAGCAGATCTCCAGGACCGAGCAGACGGCTGGAGGAAGAGAGGGTCCTGGGGCCCTCGGTGGCGCACGCAGGCAGGGGTGCTGGGGGTGGGGCCGGAGGCCGGCAGTCCCCCCAGCCCCCCCAAGTCTTCGCTCTTTTGGGGCTCTCGGCCTTCTCTCCTGGCCTCGCTCTCTCGCTCTGGTCTCTCTCGCGCTCTGCTCTTGCGCTCTGCTGGCGTCCCCGGGACGCCGCCCTCATAAGCCCGGTCTCAGCCCAGGTGCGCCCACTCACTCATGCCCACACCCCACTCCAGGTGCCGCCTCAGGTGCGTTCAGGGCCGCGGGATCCAGCTTCAGTCCTCGTGGCGGGAGGGCAGGAAAGCCTGGTATTCACTTACCCTCCACCCCCCCCCCAGCCTGCCCACCCTCCCGCCTCCACAGCGCAGGCCTGAAGCCCCCTGGGGGCACTGGTGGAGGGCACCTCACTTTCCGAGCTGTCCCCCCACAACACAGCAGCCGGAACCACAAAAATGTCCCACCCAGAGCGGGGGGGTCCCTCCCAGCACGTGGACCCCACACCCGCACCCAGAGTGGGGAGAGGGGCGCCGCCTTCAGAGTGAAGACAGCCCCCCTCCCCGGCCCTGCTCGCCCCTGCCCCCTGCCCAGCCGGCCGGTCCGTGTCTGTCCCGCAGCCGTGGCGCGCGCGGATGTGGCTCCTTCTTTTGCCGCCTGAGGGCGCCCGCTGCCTGTGGCTCCCGCGGGGGCCCAGCCTGGGTGAGGGCAGAGACTCTGGGGCCTCCCGGCCGCCCCGCCCCCCATGGCCCCGCAGCAGGATGGCAGCGAAGCCCAGCCCTGGCCGGAGCCACAAGGGACCTTGCTGTGTCCTCCACCAGCCTCCAGGGGACACGCTGGGCCTGAGGCCGGCCAGGGTGGGAGCACCGTTCAGGGTCTCCTGGAGGGGGCACCCTGTCCCCCGACTCTGGCCAGCCTGTCCTCCCCCTCACCCCCCCTCAGCCTGCCCAGTCTCTCTGGGGAGGCAGACTGCGGGGGGGCCCCTGCCCAGGACAAGGGGCTGGGCCTGGCGTGCTGGGCAAGGCAGGACTCGCAGGTGACAGGGAGGCGGCAAGGCAGGATCCCCCCCCACCCCAGCCCGGTGGCAGTGTGGGCCTGGGGAGACGGTGCCCCCCCCCCCCGTTCCAGGGCAACCCCCACGTGAAACAGGGTGGCCAGAGCGTGGGTGTCACCCGTGCGTAAAGGGACTTGCAAGGAGGCGGAGGGCAGGTGCACGACAGGGCGTGGAGGGAACGGACAGGAACAGCAGGGAGCCTGGGGAGTGCGTCCCTGCGTCCCTGGTCCCTGCGTCCGGCTGCTGCGGCTCCTCCCACACGCGGACGGGCAGGGAGCAGCCCAGGGCCCCGGTCCAGCAAGGGGCCCCCCACGGTGGGCCTGGCCCAGCTCCAGGTGCTGCGCCTGCCCAGGCCAGCAGCCCCCGGTGGAGGTGGAGCACGGTCTGGGCTTGGACCTCCCCCAGGAGCTCCCCAATCTGCCCGCCCTCCCCGGCTGGCCTCCCGCCCTGCCCCAGACGTTCAAGTTCAGACGCAAACCACCTGGGGGGCGGTGGGGTTTTCTGCTTTTGGAAACCCGGGATAAAAATAACCCACCCTCGGTGGGGGAGGAAATGGTGGGGGCCGTGGAGGGAGGAAGCGGCAGAAGCCTGTTGCCCAAGTCCTGTTTTCACAAGCCCCTGCGGGGCCGAAGGCCAGCCCGGCCTCCAGCCGGTCCCTGGGCCCCGTCCCTGCCGTTCCTGGGCCCGTCCCTGCACTCGCCGGCGCAGCCTCGCTCCCTCCGGGCCGGGCCCTCGACCTGGGCGCTTCCTCTGCCGCAGAGAGAAAGGGGTGAGGGCTCCCGGCCCAGCGCTGCTCAGCCCCAGTGCCCCCCTCCGGGCACGGGCTCCCTCCTGCCTCCTCAGCCTCACCCCGGCTTCACCAGCCCCTCAGGTGAAGTCTCCCCTCTCCTGCCCCTTCCGCCCTCCGCCCTCCCCAGCTTGCTCACGTGTCTGGCTGGGCTGCCCGCCCCGCACACACGCTGGGCCCGGACCCCCCACGCTTCCGGGTTTGCCGAGCGCCTTCTGAACTGCATCTCTGCACCCTGAGAGGCTGAGCCCTCACCCCACTTACGGGTGGACGGGACACCTTCCGGGAGCTGGCCGGAGGCTCCGTGGACATTGTCCAGCAGGCCCGGTGTGGGGGGCCTTCCCTGCTGCCAGCCCCCGCGTGCCGGAAACCAGACTGCTGGCTCTGGGCCGGGGGACGGAGGCCCTGAGGGGAGGAGGGAGGCGGACACTGAAACCCCCATGCCTGAGGGGTTCCTGGGGAAGAGGGGTGTCCAGAGGGGACATGGGCGGAGCGGGCCTCGGCCTGCACATGTGTCCGCGGGGAGGGAAGGCCTGGCCCACCTGATGTCAGCAAGGCCGGGGACCCAGGGGGGCAGCCCCGGCACCCACTCCTGGGGTTCCAGTGGAGCCGGGTAAGGTGCTTCGGTCTCCTCTTTGGAAGAGGAGGGCTCTTGAGACTGAAGGGGGGCCAGGAGAGAAGGTCCCGGGAAGGCGGTGGGCCCGCTCATGCCTGGTGTGGTGCTTGCCGCCCCCACCAGGGCCCCCGCCCACATGACCTGTGGCGCAGGCCTGGTGCGCCCCGACCGGGGTGTTGCTGGCAGTCAGATGTGAGCCCCCTCCCGGTGTCAGCCCCCGAGATCCAGCTCCAGAGGAATTCCAGCTCGGGCCGGCCGGGGGTCCCCAGTGCCCTGATGGCTCCCTCCCCCGCCCTCACCCCTGTAGCTCAGCTCCCGTGGCGTCCACCCATAGGCTGGCCTCTGCCTGTTTCTGTGAATAAAGTTTTATTGGCACAATCCGACTCGTGCATGTGCGGTGGCCAGAGCCACGCGCCCCCTCCCGCCTGCCCGCTGCAGACAGCCTCACGCAGCCCGCTGGGCAGTGCCAGGGCGGCGTCCAGGTGAGCAATGGCTAGGTGGGACACATGGTTCCTGGCCTCGGTGGGGACGGCAGCCACACAGCCAGGCCTTTCTGTGCACAAGCGATGCGACACCACGAGGGCCAAGCTCCTGGGGCGGACGGACGCCACCGGCCCTCACCGTGCAGACTCACAGGGGCAGGTGGTGGGGACCTTCGGGGGATTGTGAGGCTGAGGCACCCCTGGGCGGCAGTGGGGGTGATTCCAGGTAGGTCCTAGGGTCTGCCGGAGCCTGGGTCTCAGTTGGGGGAGGGGGTGAAAGTGGCCTTGCGGAGCCTGGTGTGAATGGGCCCTCCTGAGTCTCCTCCCCCTGGGGCTGGGGAGGGGCAGCTGCCCCAGGTACACCCCCAGCTTCGGGGCCCTTGGCCTTCCCCCCTCACTGCCCAGGGATGGCCAGGGCCTCAGGACGCCGCACTCCGGGAGGGGAGCGGGGAGGCTCTGGTTCCTGTCACTGGCAGGAAATCAAGGCAGAGAAGCGGCTGCTCCCCGCTCCCAAAGTCAAGGGCAGGAGCAGCACATTCCTTGAGGAGAAACTCTTGTCAGTCCGGACGCCAGCTCCGCTCTCACCCGGCCCCCGCCGTGTCCCCAAGCGTGTGCCCGCGTGCTGGGCACCTGCTGTGTGCCGGGCCCTGCGAGTCCCCACGACGCCGCTGGCCGGGGAGCCCAGGCCCACGAAGAAAGGGGCAAAGGTCGCAGGGGGGCCACTGACCAGGGGCCCAGCCTCAGCCTCTGGCCCCAGCCAGGCCCTGGCAGAGCAGGGAGAGCCTCGTTCCTGGAGGCCCAGTCACAGGATCCAGGCGGGGAGGGCGGCGCCCTGCTGGGACAGGCAGCCCAGAATCTCGGGGGTCACGCCTCCCCTAAGAGGTCCTCAGAGGGGCTGAAAACCACCAACTGAACCAGAAATAGCAATTAGACGTGTTCAGGGAGGTGGGAGTGGCCTGGAACAGGCACTCTTGAGATTCTGACCAAACGAAGGGCGCACAGAGCCGGGGGTCGCCCCATGACCTTCTCTTCCTTGTGCAACTTTCTGGCTTTCCTCCGCAGTTGATAGTTGCTTAACGCTTTTGCTCACACAGGCCCCTTTGAGTCAAGTCCTCCACCCCTAGGTCTGTAAGACTCCCCCACAGGGCCATGCCCTGGCTGTTGCCCCCCTTTCTGACGGGGTTGGAGCAGGAAGTGTCGCCGCCACCCAAGCCCCTGCTCTGCCGCCTCTTCAGCTCCCAGGAAGGGAAGCCACTGGACGGGAGAGGCTACGCAGGAAAGCCCCCACCCCCATGGCTCTGCGGTGAGGGGGCCGGGAGTGGAGCAGGCTGGGCGCCAGAGCCGTGCCTCTCACACGTCCCTCCTCCCACCCTGTGCCCCCCAGGCCTGCGTTTCACCGGGTTTCCTGGAGCCCAGATGGGTGGTTTATCTGCCTATTTCTGTGGGTTTGTGGGGGCGCACTCACCACAGCCCATCACCATTTCCTGCTCCGCACCCCAACCCCCAGGGTGCTTGCCTTTCCCCAACCCCAGCAACCAGCTCCTCCCCCTGCTGCCCCACGCAGCAGCCACAGCTGAATCAACATCACAGAAGGAAGTGACTGGGAGGAAGAAGTTAAGAAACAAAGACAGGGGAAGGGCCATGGGGTGGGGTGTTGCAGGTGAGGGGGGGCCTTTGCCCGCAGCGCCCTCCCCCACCCCCAGGGTGCGCCCTGTTCTCAAGGGGCGAGACTGCTTCGTGCCTTTTGGGCAATGGGTGGTGATTCCTTCTGAGTGTCCCTGAGAGCTGGACCCCAGGTGCCCCTTCCTGGTGGACTCCGGTTCTCACTGCTCACTCATTCGCAAGCTTCCCCAGCTGGGACAATCTCTGCAGCGCAGTGGGGGAACCCATGGCCTCAAGCCCTCCACCACCAATCGGATCTGTGGGGTGCAGCCCTCTCCAGGCCTTGGAAGGGCCGAGATGGCTCCCCCATCGCAAGTTTGGGGGCGTCCCCGCCTAGCCCCAGAGCAGCACCGGCCCTGCTTTCCAGGCCACCCGGCTGCTGGGCTCCTACTTCCCAAGAGCCCGAGCTGTGTGTGCTGATCAGCTGTTGCCGGGCAGCCCCCTGCACCCCCACACCAGGGACACTCAGAGCACCCTCTGCTACCTTCTGTGGCAGCTGCACTGGCTGGGGGGGCTCCAGAGCCGGGCAGGGGTGTCTGAGAAGCTCACCCCCCGGGAGGGGGCTCTCCATGAACACCCGCTGAACTGCAGCCGGATCTGGAGGGGGTGGTGATGTGACTCTGGGCCACTCCCAAGCTCGCTCGTGCCTCACTTCCAAACGCTCGGCCTGGGCCCTGGCAGGTGCCCGGAGGCTGCAGACTGCGGGGGCAGGGGCAGGGACGAGGGGCTCGCTTACATTCCTGTTCGTGGGCCCTGGAGAAAGCCCACACACGCCCCAGAACCGCCTGCCACCGGCACTCCACGCCCAGCTCCCTGCTCTTCTCAGAACAGGCCACTTCCCTGTTCGTGGGTGTGAGCGAACACATTTCAGACAAAGACACTGACACTCTGCACCTCTCGAGTCCCGGGGCTGAGATCACAGCTGGTTGCTCCATCTATGGGGGTGTCTTCCTGCTGGGGTTTTGACACTGTCAGCCCTGCCCCTTGCTTCCCCTGGGGCTCCAGAGCTCTGGCCGCAGGTTCTAATATGTGCGTTTGAAGCTACACGTTTCCCTCTGGGCGCTGCTTTGGCTGCATCCTACACGCAGCTGCCTGTGTTGCATCTTCGTTGCATTCCAGACACTTCCAGGCTCGCCTGAGGCTTCTGTTGGAGCTGGGCTGTCTGGAATGTGCTGTTTCTCTGGGCAGCCCTGACTTTCCGCGGCCTGTTTGCAGGTCTCATGCTTGGATGCTGGAGAGCCCGTTTGTGGGATTCCGAGTCTCTGACGCGGGCTCCGGTCTCGCGCAGGGTCAGGACACGGTCTGTCTTCCCGCGGCGACTGTGCGGGGCCGCCGCGGCCGGGCCTCCCGAGGTCCTGTTAAGGCTCTAGCTGGACACAGGGCTGAGTGGTCGTCCCCACCCCGCACTCGCGAGCACAACCCCCCGCCCCCGCCCCACCGGCTCCCAGAGCCCAAGGACGGCCCCTCCTCCCGGTGCTTTCGAGGTACATTTATTTCAAGATCAGGCTCAGCAGCACCCATGCCCAACCTGATCAAATCTGAACATTTTCCCTCTCTTTGCCCAGGAGTTTTCCTCTTTCCACCTAATAAATAAAACTTAAAGATGTAACAGTGGAGTCTGCGAGCTGTCCCGGCCCCTGCCTCCGCCGCCGGCCACGAGCCTGGGTGGGGCTCCCCAGACTCCCTGCAGCCTTGGGGTGGACGCGTATCCACGTGGTCTCCTCTCACCCTCTCACCCTCCAGCTGCCCGTGGGGGCGGCCGAGGCGGGGCAGCCTGGGCCCGGCTCTCTCCCCTGGCAGGGCAGCCTGGGCCCGGCTCTCGCTGAGCGCCTGCCTGTCACGCGGGGCCTCCTGGGCTCTGCGCTCTGAAGCGCGTCCGGTGCCCTCGAGGCTTCGCCAGCCCGAGTGTGTCACTGTCCACCAGTTTTAGCTGGGCTAGAGCGGGCTCCGGAGCACGGGCCGGGCCCTCAGCTCCCCAGGGGCCACTCCGGCCCCCCTCGGCTCCGAGGGGCCAGGCAGACCTTGGCTCCCTCGGCAGCTGGTGACTTCTGTCCACCCTCTCGCGGCGCCTCTTGCTGGGAACGTAACGGCTTCGCCGCCGCCGCGCCCCTCTGCTCACACGGCTCTCCGGGGCCCCTCGGCGCACCTGTTTCCAGCGGCCTGTGCTCGGGTTTTCCACCTCGCGGCACCCCCTGCTCCTCTGGCTTCAGCCTCCGGGGCCCCCTCGGCGGTTTATCTGATCACTCTGGTCCGAACACGGCCTCAGTCTCCCTCAGCCAATAAAAGGAAACCAAGTTTGGGGAAAAGGAAAGGAGTTGAATTTGTCGACCAACGAGTAGGGCGGCAGACTCACGTCTGACAGACCCCGTCCTGCTCTGGGCAGAGGGCAGGGGTGTTTCCACGAAGGGAAAATAGGGGACATGGACTAGGGGCCAGGGAGATGCCAGCCTGCCTTTTGAACTCCCTTCTCCTGGGAGCGCAAGCAGACACACCTGCCCAACAAGGGGAGATCGCAGGAAATACCGGAAAGACCAACTTGTTAATGTTTATCTGGGGGACTGGTCCTCTGCGACTGTCGCTTCCCTGGCCTCTTCGTTCCCCTTTAATTGTAGGAAATGCGCAGCCGAGCCCCCCCAGCCCTCCCACCTCTCAAGTCCAGTGTGCTCAGGACACCCCCAAAACTGAGACTCTGAGCCCACTAAGTGGCTTTACACTTACTCTTTAAGTCAAAAGGTGTTTTCACTGCAGAAAATTTCACACGGGGGCCTTCCTGGTGGCGCAGGGGTTAAAGCACGATCAAGCTGTCGCCAGCCCCTGCAGCCTGAGTCCAGCCCCGGCCAGGGGTGACCCACAGGGCGCAGACCCTTCCTGTCTCCCCGCTGGCCCCTCAGCAGTGTATCTCAGTCAGTCTGCCTGCTCTGCTCCCCACTCTGTCTCTGGGGAGTCCTCTCACCACCCGCACCTCTGGCCTGCACCCCAGCTCTTGTGTGCATGAATAAATAAATCTTTAAAAAATAAAATTTCACATGGATACAAAGGTTGTGGACCAGCTTTGTGACCGCACCTCCCGGGCTGCTGGGCCAGACCCCTCTCCTTGGCCGCCCGCCCCTGCCCCCACCCGGGTTATCTGGCCGTGACGGAGGAGAGCAGAAGCGGGAAAGGAGACTCACAGTCAGGAGCTGCCGCGCCCGGGTGCGTGACGGACGCACCAGTAACCAAGTGCTGGAAAATCAGAGCCTCAGGCACCAGGGCCTCGGTCAGGAGGCTCCAGACCCTGGCGGGGCTCAGCTGCTGTGGGGGTGTCAAGGGCACAGACCTGAAGGGGAAGATGGAGATTAGGGAACAAACTGTCCACCCACAGGATGAGCCCTCTCTTCCCAAAGAAGATGGTAAAACCCAACGCTGCCCCCACAAAGGGGCCGCCGTCCCTCTGCCCGCCCGTGCCCGTGCAGGGCCTGTCACCCACTCTCTCCTTCCGCAGGGCAGCGGCCTCCTGCCCGCCCGTGCCCTGCACCTGCCCGGGCGTCTCCTCACGGACCCGCTCAGCGGAGGCCGCTCCCCTCGAGGCCGCCCGTGGCCATGCAGCCTCTCAGCAGAGCCGTCTCTCTCGGGCAGCCCTTCCTGCCCGCTGGCGGCTGCAAGTGCCCTTTGCTCCCCCGTCCCTTCCCGAATAAACCTGCCCTGTGCACATAACCACGTCTCTGTCTCTGGAGAAACTCGCCCGGGGCACTCGCCGGGGCTGCTGGGAGGGGAGCTCTGGGGACACCTTCCCAGAGGGAACCCAAGGACCCCGCTCTCAAGCCCACTGACCACAAACACGGCACAGAAGGAAGCCCCAGCGCCCTGCGCGGCACCTCACATCTCGGGTCCCCTGAAGGAGAGCAGCACCCTCCACCGCCTCAGACTGGTGGTTGCAGCTGCCTGAGCTACGGCCCCGCCCTCGCCTGGGGCTCACGTCAGTGTCTGTCCCGGGGGTCTCCTGCAGCCTGGGCTTGCGCCTGGCAGCCCTGTGGGCACCCCCTGCCTCCATAGCACCCCCAGAGCGCCCCCGCCCTGGCTTCCCATTAAGCGGGTAGTTCGGGCTACACTCGGGCGGCTGTGGGCCCCACAGAGGTGCCGTCTGTGTCCCGTCTGTCCTCCACTGCCCGGCTCTCACGCCCTCCGGCCACTCCCTCGCGGGGACGCGCCGCTCTGCGGGTCCACGGCCAGCGGCAGCGGCTGCTCTATCTGCGGTCATCGCGTGGTGCTCTCTGGAGTCGTCCTGTAGAGGAGGCCGACGTGAGCCAAGATCATTTCATTGCCCTGCGACCCCAAGGCCGGAAAGAAGGAAACAGCCACCTCATCTGACCTTCTCGCGGAGGTCTGTGTTAGCAGGCAGAGCACCCGCGGGTGACCTGCCCGGGCAGCGGCCACTGCCCCGGCGCCGAGTCCCGGCCAGGAGCCAGAGCGCTGGGGGACACAGAGGGGGGGCCGCCAGAGGGGAGGGGCCCCCGCAGAGCCCCAGGGGTCTGAAGAGGAGCCGTGGCAGTTCTCCACATGGGCGCTGCGCTGGGACCGGCAGTCTTCCCCTGGGTCCGCGTCTCCTTGTCCTTGACCCCACGGACTATTCTGGAACACCTGAAATCATCCCTGACATCTGAAGTGTGTTTTTTATTCACAATCCTTTGTGTTTTATGTCCCTCACCTTTAAAAAGTTTTGTCCTATTTTCTTTTTTTCAGATGCGCAGGTCCTGCTTCACTCCTCAGGAGAGCTGTCAGTTATTGTCACACACAAAATTAAATATTGATCTTTCCTACGACAACGTCCACTTGGGCATGTCTGTCTCTCCCACGAGCAAGACGGAAGCAGCGGCCTGCGTGGCCCCCCGACCCACCAGCGGTCTTGTTTCAGGTCGCCAGCGGTCCTACCAGCAGCTTACAGCCGGTCGGCGCTGTCTGAATCCCCTGACTTGTTTCTTCGCTCTCCTGGGCATCACCTAGCGTTGGTGTTGCTGTTCGCCAGCGTCCACGGGGGCGTCCTGCCCGCGTCCACGGGAGCGCCCCGCCTGGATTTGCTCACCTGTTTCTGGGACGGTGACACCTCGGGGCCCACGTGGCCCCGCGAGGCCTGGGTCTTGTCTCCGTGGCTGCAGTCAGTGCCCGCCCTGTCCTCCCTCTGCCACGGCCTGGCCCTGCTTCCCCCACGCCGTGCGCACGGAGCGGCACGGCCCCGGCCTGAGGGTCTCCCCCTCACTGCTCCACACCCCGCACAGGCAGAGGCCACGTGTGCTGCTCACTACTTCCTCCCACGGCTGAGAGGAAGTGCTCGTCTTCCCCCATCGGGGTCTTGGCGTCTCCCAGGCGGCCCGCGCACCAGCCCAGCGGGGAGGAGCAGCCCCCAAGCCCACAGCCCAGCCAGACCCCGCCAGGGCTCCACGGCATCCGGGGGTGAGTGGCAGGACCCCCTGGGTCCAGGCTGTCCTGTGAAGGGGAACTTCAGCCCAGGGTTCTCTCCCGGGGTGTGCCTGCTGCCATCCAAGGGAAGACGCGCCTCTCGCCTGGAGGCCCCGCAGCCCTGGTCTGTGTCGCCTGGTCAGCTGCTCCAGGCCACCTGCCCACCGAAATCCAGGCATGGGTGGGGCGGGGGAGCATGCCCACCCCGCAGCGGAACAGAGCCTTGGGGGCGCCTGTGACTGGGGGCCAGGACCCAGCATGGAGGGAGGATGTGGCCCAGCCCCCAGGCCCAGCCCCCAAGGCCAAGTTCTCTGGATGAGCCGCCTGCAGGGCCAACAGAGCCAGGAGGGGTTGAGAGGTAGCGAGGCCCCGGCTGAGAGGCACAGCCCTATGTGGGCTGTGTGGGGGTTCCAGGCCCCCTGATGCCTACTCCCCCGTCCCCCATGCGCGCTCCTGCTGGTCATGGTTGGCTCCCCTGAGCAGCGGTGTGTGAAAGGCCCTCTGTGTAGTGTGCGTGAGTGTGTGTGTGCATGTGTGTGTGTGCGTGGCATGTGTACGTGCGGGCTCACACTTTAGGTGGAGTGTCCATCACTTTTCTCAGAAAGTCCTGAAGTTTCACAAGGGCTGGTGTAATGGGGGCAAAGCACGGGGTGACTCTGAGCTTCAGGGACACCGGCTCGTGTGACTCCCGGAACCAGATGCCTGCAGGCCTGTCCCGAAGCGTCCTGGGGTTGGGGGACTGAAACCATACCCCTGAACTCCGGGGTCCACCTAGATCCTTCTGGAAACTGGCCACACTCTCCTGCCTTGTCCCCACCTCCCTGGCACCTGCCCCTACTTCCTTCCCGGAGGACCTAGGTACTGGGCCCACACCGCTGGCCCCGCCAGGCTTCCGCGCCTCTGGGGGGCTGCGCCCAGACCTCCTCCTTCAAGGGTACCTCAGGCTCTGGCTGCGAGGGGGAGGGCAGTCCTGAAGGGGGTGGGTAGAGGGGCCAGCACCTGCGTGAGGGAGGACGCCGCATGGGTGGGCTCAGAGGGGCGGCGGGATCCTGGGGGTTGGGCCGAGAGAGCTGCCAAGAAACAGCCAAGGCCACTCGGCCCCTGCAGCCTCCCGAGGACTGTACATTTAAAACCACTCCCCCCACCAGCATCTGCGCGGGCTGGTGCCCCAACCCCCACCCCGCCTCAAAGAGCAAGGAGCCCCCTCCCCCTTAGGGCCTCAGACTGAGGTCCCGGTGCCACTGCCGGGGCCCGGGGCCCAGGGCCGAGCCCACACCTGGGCACAGTGTCCCAAGCAGGACCACGGGGCCAGGGCTGTGGACGCCTGAGCTCTGGGGACCTGGCTGGTGACGGGGCCATGCTGGCCGGCCTGGGCCCAGGGGCTCTCTGTGGGCTCAGGGGCCAAGGCTGCCGGTGCAGGCGCGGGAAGGGGCTCGGCCGGCCACGCTCAGCGGGAGGCACTTGCTGCAGCAGCCAGACCCCTCCGGGCCGGGGTCCAGCGAGAGCCAGGCGGGGTCCCTGACCACAGCTGCTGCCCGCTGGCACCTTGCCCGCACAGCAGGTCCAGGGAAGGTTCTGGTTACTGCCCCAGGGCTTGTGGGGAGAAGCCCCAGACAGCCCCTCCCTGGCAGCAGCGTGGGGTGAGTGCAGGACCAGGCCCCTCCTGGCACAGGAAGGGGGGGCCGGCCAGGCGCAGGTCCAGCTGACTCTCTAAGCAAGTGCTGAATTCAAAACCACTTCCCTGGGGGTGGAGGTGTGGGGACAGGCCGGGGCCAGGAGCCACTGCGTGGGGGAAGGGCCTCGGGCACCTGCGGTGGGGAGGGGCCCCAGCCCTGGCAGCTCTGCGTGGACAAGCCTCACCTGGTGCGCACCTGCCCCTAGGGTCAGCTCCACCAGGGCCCCGGGGCGCTAGCTGCGGAGGGCGTGGCTGACCCGAGGGCGTGGGGGGCCTGAGGACCCCACTCTGAGGACCCCGTCCCACCGAGATTCCCACATGGGCAGCCACTGCCTGCCCAGGCACGTCTCAAAGGCGTCCTGGACTCTGCACGGGCCTGGCCCCGGCGCCCAGCACCTGAGTGGGGCCAGCTCCATGGCCAGGCGCCGCCTGGTTGGGCGAGGCCCACGGCTGCACGGAGGCCCCGCATGAACTTCAGGCTCATCCGGGCAGGCCCTGGGCAGCAGCGTCCAGAGGAGGATTGGAGCAAGTGTCCGGACAGCAGGGCCCGGCTGTGAATTCACATACAGCCTCGGCTCTGAGAGAGGCTCGGTGGCCTGGGGTGATCTGCCGTGGGGCTCAGGGCCGGGAGCGTGTCCACGTGGGGCCAGGCTGACCTGGGCTCCGACCTGACCGTGTGGCTTGGCCGGGGCACTGACCCCTCGGAGCCAGCAGTGGAGCGGGGAGAGGCCCCGTGCTTCCCAGCCCCCCCGCACTCCCTGGCACCTCACCCCCGCCACACGGCCAAGGCAGACTCCGGGCAGCGCGTGCGGCCAGGCTGCAGGGAACTGTAGGCGATGCCCAACCTGTTGCTCTGGGGCCTGGAGTCCCGGTGACCGCCCAGTCGCACCCTCCTGCTGACCGAGCCCTGAGGGTGGGTGTGCCAGGCACCCCCCGCCGCAGCGCCCCCCCTCCCCGGGCTCACCGCAGCGTTTCCTGTTGGCAGAGGATGTGGGGCCAGGGCCTGGGCCCTCATATCTGGCCAGTTTGAGGTACAGAGACTCTGCTCGCTCGAGGCCTGACCCCGCGGCCCTGGGAGCGCCAGCAGAGCCTGCAGCCCTGTCTGCCACAGCCCCGTCCGCGCTCCCCGGGGGCTGGAGGCCCCCTCCCTGCAGGCCTGGCCCCAGAGGCCAGTCCACTCCCCCCTGGCTCATTTTCCTTCTTTTCACTGAAGCCCCCCGACCCGCAGACACGCCGTCTCCACGCCCCCTTGGCAGAGACGATGCAGGCTCAGAACAGACCAGTGACCGGCCGGACCCCGGGGGCCACGCCTGGGGGCTGCACCTGGCCCAGGAAGCCCCTGCGTGGCTGCCACTGCCCCGGCCCCGCTGGGAGGGCCGGTCTCCATGGTAGAGTTAAGGGTCGACTTCACTACGCATCCTTTTTCTTTTTTCTAAGATGTATTTATTTGTGCACACAGGAGCTGGGGCACAGGCCAGAGGTGTGGGGTGAGAGGACTCCCCAGAGACTGAGCGGGGAGCAGAACAGGCGGATCCACTGAAATCCACTGCCGAGGGGAGCCGGGGGAGGCAGGAGAGGTCTGCCGCGCCCTGCGGGCAGCCCCCTGGCCGGGATGGACTCAGGCCGCAGAGGCTGCGGACAGCTCCACAGCGCCGCGCCCCCGGGGAGGCCCCCGCCCATCCTTTTTCTTTTATCCAAACAAGTGCCAAGAAGAGAAGGACGTGACGGCCTCGCCACGCGTCCTCCTGTCCCTAAGCAGAGGAAAAGCGCCTCGGCCGGCAGCGCGGCCCGGCGCCGCCCTCAGCCAGGGGCCTGCAGTCCCCCCTCGGGCCGGCCAGGGCTCCTGCCCCGGGAGGACGCGGCGCCTCGGCTCTTGCTCAAAGCGCTTTTCCTTCTTTCATGTTTCCTCTTTTTCATTTCTCTGTTGCCCAATTTGGGCTGCGCTGTGCGAGCGTGTGATTTGGGAGCCAGTTCTCTGTGCTTCTCGGCGCCTTCCACGCCGGGCCCGGCCAGCCTGCGGGCGCCCCCGGGCGGGGGGCCCTCCAGTGTGTGTGGGGCTGTGCTCTGCCCCGGCGGGGTCCAGGCCCAGGGTCTGACTCCAAGGCCTGGCGGGCCAAGGGCGGCCGGGGTCTCAAGAGTCCCCTTAGGGGCAGTGGAGGGGCAGCTTGGGGTGGAGACGGGCGCCGGGCTGTGGTGGCCAGGCCTGGGTCACGCAGAGGACGCAGGCGGAGTGTGGCTGAGGCAGACCTGGCACCAGTTGGGCCCTGCCCTCAGGCCTTTGCGGCCAGCCCTGCTGGCTGGACACGCCCCTGCAGCCGGCCCCAGCTGGGGACAGGGTGCGACCAGGCTCTAAGCCCTGAGCTCCTGGAGCTGCCCGTGTCCTCCCCGGGCCCGGAGCCAGGCTGGACACAGCCACCTCTGATGAGGGGGAAGCAACACTGGGGGGTCCCTGCCCCCCACCCGGCTTCCTGTCACCAAGGGCAGGACCCTGTGGCCTGCGGGTGTGCTCCCCCCTGTGGGAGGGGGTGTCAGGCCCACATCCTGCGGCTTCCCCGCCGGACCCCAGGGGCTGGACCCCATCTTACGTCTTGGGGGGCAGCCGTGGCAAGAGCTGCTCTCACCGGGCCACTCAGTCTGGGGCTCTGGGAGGGCCCCGGCCTCTTCTCGGAGCAGCCTGGGCCCGGAGTGGACAGCCGCTCTCCAAGCCCAACTGGACCGGGCACCTGGGGCGTGCCAGGTGAGCTGGGGCAGCGCAACCAGCCCTCGGGGAGTGCAGCCTCAGGACTTTGGGGGTCCTGGGGTCCCTGCAAGGAGGGCTGGACTGGCCACAGCTGGCCTCCGCCTGCACCGCGGGGAGGGGCGTGGGGGCCCTGGAAGTGGTGTGGGAGTGCCCGCACGGACCGAAGCCACCCCACGCCGGCGCTGTGGCCAGGAAGCCAGAGCCGGGCTGAGTTCTGCTTTTGATCCCGGCGGGAAGGCCCAAGGGTTCTGTTTTGACACTTCTGGGTCCTGCCGGTAACAGCGAATCCGGCCACCCAGGGGAGGCGCGGTCTGAGCTCCGAGGCTTTCACAGCCGTCCCTGCGAGCCCGGCCCCACGGCCGCCTCCTGTGCAGGCTCCCCAGCACCCTCCTCCCTTAGGGTCATGGCCTGTCAGGTTCCCAGGAGCTGACCTGGAGGGGGGCCGGTGCTTTGGGCCTGGCTGGGTCGGCAGCCCCCACCGGAGCCAGGGAGAAGGGCGGGTCCCCAGGGGCCAACAGACTCCAGCCGTCCGCGCCCTGCCCTGGAAGACCAGGGCGCTACAGTGACCGCAGGCCGGGTCCCTGGGGCAGCCCCAAGTGGCACAAGCACCAGACTCGCTCACCTGGGGCTGTACCTGCCCAGGTGTCCAGCCCCGCTGGGGCTCGGGTCAGCTGCCCTGGCCGACCCAGCATCTGCCAGCGCCAGGAGTCCCGCCCGGCTCACTCTCGCGCCACTGAGGCCAGGTCGGCTCGGGGCGTGTGCCTGTGAGTGAGTGTGCCTACGCCTGAGTGTGTGCCTGTGCATGTGTGTCCCCGTGTGTGCCCGCGTGTGCGTGTGCCCATGTGAGTGTGTGTCTGCGTGTGAGTGTGCCCGCGTGCGTCCCAGCAGGCCCACCCTCTGCTGGTCTGGGATGCAGCCGGCGTGCTGGCCCCGCCCTGGTGCTGGCCCCACAGCAGTTCCGTGGGGGCCCCGCAGCCTGCGCCTGGGTCTGAGCCCGTCCCCCCACCCACAGGACATGCTGCCCGGGCTCTCTCTGCTGTGCGCCCTGGCGCCACTGCTCTGCCTGGGGCCCGGTGAGTTCTGCGGGCAGCCCCCTCTCTATGCTGGGTGGGGAAGGACAGGGTGTCCTCACATCCCCCTGGACCCACACCCCGGGCGCCCCTCCTTCTGGAGGGCCACCTCCCTGGGGCCGGCAGACACACCCCTGCCCTGTCCTCCTGCTGCCCTCCCCCCAGGAGTGGCCTTGCCGTCCACCCGCTCCCACCTGCGCCCCCGCTCAGGGAGCCCTCCCCCCAGCCCTCTCCCAGGAGTGCGCCAAGTACAAGGTCAGCACCTGCCGGGACTGCGTGGAGTCGGGGCCCAGCTGCACCTGGTGCCAGAAGCTGGTAAGTGCCGGCTGCCGCCTGCCCGCTGGAGCCCCTTCCTCTGCCTCGGGGGCCGCTGGCACCCAGGAGTGCTGCCCACTTTCTCGTGGGACGAAAGCGGCCTGGGCACCCGGCTGCGGGCACACGGGGCTGGCCACCAGGGACCCCGGGAGGGCGGGTGGAAGCCTGGACGCCGGGAGGAGCGCAGGGGTGGGGGGCGTGTGGCCCGGGGCGCGCAGGAGAGTGAGCGGGGTCAGCGGGAGGGGTACAGAAGGCCCTGGGGGACCCCTCGCGGGCTCTGGACGGGGCCTGTCACTCTGAGGCCCTCGGGAGGCCACGACCAAGACGGCCAGTCTCCAGCCTCGGCCTGGTCCCACACCGACCCTCCTCCGCCCCCTCCCCCTCCGGCCAGCGTGGCCCCACAGGCTGGTCTCCCCGCGGCTCACAGCCCACGGCTGTCACCTTGTCAGCTTGACCCTCACGGCACTCTGAGCCGGGAGCCCCAGCCCGGCTGCCCGTGCCAGGGCCGCCTGCAGCGGTTCCGAGCGGGGGTGAGAGAGGCTCGGGTCTGCCCCGCCCCCAGCCCCCACCCCGCCCGCGCAGAGCCGGGGCCTCCTCTGCGGTTCCGGTTCCCCCTCGCTGGACAACCTGCCTCCCGCCCACAGGCGCTTCCCCCTCCCCCGCCCCGGCTCCCGGAGGCCCCGCTGGGCCAGCAGCCTGCGCAGGGTCACTGCTGTCCTGAGATGGCCCAGGGCGCCCCACCGCCCCGCTGGCGGGCCCTTCAGGAAGGGGGCTCAGGCCCGGCCTTCTGAGGACCCAGGGCCTGTGCGGGCGCAGGGCACGCTCTCGGGACGCCACACTTCCCTCGGCCACTTCCCCCTGGGGGCTGGGCCAGACCCCTGGTCCAGGCCAGACGGAGCCAGGCCCCCGGGGGCCCCCTGGGCTGAGGCCTGGGCTGGGGATCCCTGCTGCAGGCAGAGAGGAGCCCCCAACTCAGCTGGGGGGGACAGGACACGGGGTGTGGGGGGCTGGACACAGGGGTCTTCCAGGCTGCCCCCCGGCCTGCAGGGCTGTGTCTGGAGTCCGGGCACGAGTGAGGGTGCCAGCCTCACAGCGTGGGCCCTTGTCCCCCCCAGAACTTCACTGGGCAGGGGGAGCCCGACTCCGCCCGCTGCGACACCCGGGAGCAGCTGCTGCTGAAGGGCTGTCCCGCCGACGACATCATGGACCCCCAGAGTCTGGCCCAGACGGAGGGGGGCCGGCCAGGGGCCCGGGAGCAGCTGTCCCCAAAGATGGTGACGCTCCACCTGCGGCCAGGTAGGCGGTGCTGGGCGGCACGGGTGCCCTTGGTCCCGCGTGGCGTCCCGCTCAGCGGCCAGGCTGCGGGGAGGCCCCCAGGCCCCTCCACCGGCCCCGGCCCCGGCCTGTCCCTGTTGGGTCCCGTCCTGTCCCCGTCCCGGGGAAGGGCACCGGGCGGGCGCCAGGCTGGGTGGGCGGCGGGCAGACGGGACTCAGTCGCTCCCCGGCCGCTCGCTCCTGGCCTGCACCGAGCGCCGACCGTGCGCAGGCGTGGCCCTGGGAGGACGGGCGCGGGCAGCCAGGGCCTCAGGCTGGGGCAGAGCCGAGCGCAGAACTGCATGGGCAGGGGCGGGGCCCCCTGGGGCTGGTGGACCAGGGCGGGCGGTGGGGGCCGGGCCGGGCTCCGTGGACTGTGAAAGGCAGCGCCTCGGAGCTAGCGCGTGGCCAGCATGCTTTGTCTGGGGACGCGCGTCCAGCGGGGCCGCTCTCCTGGGCGCCTCTGCCTCCCGCAGGCCAGGCAAGGGGCAGGGACTGCGGAGGCGCCCCCAGATGCCCTGAGCCCCCACTCACGCCGCAGGTCAGGCGGCCGCCTTCAACGTGACCTTCCGGCGGGCCAAGGGCTACCCCATCGACCTGTACTACCTCATGGACCTGTCCTACTCCATGCTGGACGACCTAATCAACGTGAAGAAGCTGGGGGGCGACCTGCTCCGGGCCCTCAACGACATCACCGAGTCCGGCCGCGTGGGTCAGCTGCCGCCCCGCGCCCGCCCCGCGCCCGCCCGCCCCCGCCCCGGACAGACCCAGGAGGGCACCGCCCGCCCGTCCCCTCAGCCCTCGCCCTCCTGCCCCTCAGGCTTTGGCTCCTTCGTGGACAAGACGGTGCTCCCCTTCGTCAACACGCACCCCGAGAAGCTGAGCAACCCGTGCCCCAACAAGGAGAAGGAGTGCCAGGCCCCCTTCGCCTTCAAGCACGTGCTGAGGCTGACCAACAACTCCAACCAGTTCCAGACGGAGGTCGGGAAGCAGTGGATCTCCGGGAACCTGGACGCCCCTGAGGGCGGGCTGGACGCCATGATGCAAGTGGCCGCCTGCCCGGTGAGGGCCCCTCCTGCCTCCCCGAGCTGACGTTTCTCCCTGCAGCCGCCAGGCCGCCCACACGGGCACCGCTGGCCCCGGCGCTGGAGCAGGCCGGACAGCAGCCACCCCGCCCGGCTCTCAGGGAAGCCCGGCCCCGCCGTCCCACGCAGGCCCACTGCCCGCGGCGACCCGGCCGAGCCTCCTGAGCCTGGACAGCAGGCGGAGCCCCAGGGGAGGCTGCTGCCCGCCCGCCCGGCTCCCGGCGGATGGCCCACGCCCGCCCGCTCCCCCCACCCTGAAGAGGGCGTCCGGCTCCCGCTCC
Organism: Talpa europaea; assembly: GCF_964194135.1. Lineage (NCBI taxonomy): Eukaryota > Metazoa > Chordata > Mammalia > Eulipotyphla > Talpidae > Talpa > Talpa europaea. The sequence continues at coordinate 146,790,424 of NC_140070.1, read as the reverse complement.
GCCCCTGGCTGGCCCTGCTGGCTCCTGGCCCTGGCCTGTCTGTCCCGCGCACAACCCTCGCCCCCGCAGCCTGCGTGGGGCCAGCTCTGCAGCGTGGCGGCACAGCCAGGGACTCGCTCCTGCCTCGCGGCCCTGCGGCCCCGTCCTTGGTGCCCAGGGCTTTGGCCACGTAGCAGCTGCTCCTGCCAGCCCCCCGGCCCTGCTGCGGGCCCAGCCCCAGGGGGACAAGGAGCCCGTGGGGCATCGCCCACCTAGCCTGGCTGGGGCGCTCCCCTGCAGCCCCAAGGGCCTGGGACCCGGAGCTGCCACCTCGGCCCTTCCGCGACCCCCCCACCCCGTTCCCCCCCGGCTGGCGCTGATGCCCCACCTGTGCCCAGGAGGAGATCGGCTGGGGCAATGTCACGCGGCTGCTGGTGTTTGCCACAGACGACGGCTTCCACTTTGCGGGTGATGGGAAGCTGGGCGCCATCCTGACCCCCAACGACGGGCAGTGCCACCTGGAGGGCGGCCTGTACAGTCGCAGCAACGAGTTCGTGAGTGCCGCCCGCCGGGCTCCCCAACCCCAGCCCTGGCCGCCCCAGCCGCCCCCCAACCCCAGCCCCAGCCGCCCTGACCCCAGCCCCGGCTGCCTGGGCCATCCGCCGGGCTCCACAGCCCGGCCTCTGACGGCGGCTTCCTCCAGGACTACCCGTCGGTGGGCCAGCTGGCGCACAAGCTGGCCGAGAGCAACATCCAGCCCATCTTCGCCGTGACCAAGAAGATGGTGAAGACCTACGAGGTGAGTGGGCCAGACCGGGCGTCCCCTGCAGCTCTGCTTCCAGGAGAGAGCTGTGCCCGCTGCGGTGGACGGAGCCTGGCAGACCCAGGCCTCCTGGGCCTGGTCCCCCAACTCGCACGCACGGCCCCCCAAGCACCCCAGCACCTGCCTGGTGGGCAGCAGGGCCCTGCTCCCACGGACCTGTAGCAAATGGGGAGGAAGGAACAGCTTCCCTGGGCCACCAGACGGGGTGGGGTCCACAGCCGCGGGGAGTGGGCAGGGAGGCTGGAGAGGCAGGTGACTGGGACGCCCCCGGAGCACAGGCATAGCGGCCCCTCTGGGGAGCGGCAGCAGGGCTCCGGCTCTGGCTCCGGCAGTGACTCAGCCCTCAGCGCCAGTGCGGCCCTCCCCGACGGCCGGGTGACCCCGAACTAAGGCGTGGGCGGGGGGCATAGACGCTCCCCGGGGCTACAGGGATCTGTCCACGTAGGGGCTGCTGCCCGCAATGCACCCCGCTGGAGTGGAGCTGAGTCCTCGTTGCGAGCGGCCCAGCTCAGCCGACGCTCCCTGCTTGGCCGCCCTTCCTGACGCTGCGGCGCTGTCCTGCCCACCGGCTGCTGCCGAGGCGGGGGCAGCTCCTCCAGCTCTGAGCCCAGATGCCCCTGAACCCGCTGCAGGGGTGTGTGGCCGGGGGTCGCCATGCCTGCCCTCTAGGACTTTTCTCCCCGCGAGGGGCTCTGTGTGGTCGGGAGCACGGACGACTCGGGACCCCAGCAGGGCCGTCGGGGCCGGCCGAAGCCGGTGGACACGGCATCCCTGTGGCCTCTGAGTTTTGCTGGTCTCTCCCCAACAGAAACTCACGGAGATCATCCCCAAGTCGGCCGTCGGGGAGCTGTCAGAGGATTCCAGCAACGTGGTCCAGCTCATCAAGAACGCCTACAACGTGAGTGCCAGCCAGCGGCGCCTGGCGGTCAGCGAGGCCGCCCTGCCACGGGTCCCCCTCCCCGGGCCGCCGGCAGACCTGACCAGCTGACCCGGCTGACCCGGCGCGCCCGTGGCCTGGCGTGTTCTTGCCTGCGGGCGGCCTGTGCCACTCGGACGCCACGAGCCAGGCCTGAAACAGAAGCGGCAAGCCCTTCCCAGGCCGCAGTCCCTCAGCCCGCCGGGAGCCCCCCTGCGCCTCCTCCCGCCAGCCTGGCCGCCCCGGCCTCTGCACCCCTGGCCTCCGCCCCGTCTCGCTCAGTCTCCATCTCTGTGGCTCTGTGTGTGTGCGCGTCTGTCCGCCTGTCTCTCCTCCTTCGGCTCTGTCTCCGTCTCTCGGTCTCTGCCTCTCCTGTCTCTGGCTCAGCTCTCCAGCTCCCGCCCTGGCAGTGCCCTGCTCCCCCCGAAGCTGCCGAAGCTGCCCCCAGGCCGCACCCCTTCCCCCCACCAGTCTTGGGGGGCCGTGGCCTTGGTCACCCCACCACTGGCTGCACAGCACAGGACCAGCTCCCTGCGGGTGTGTGGGCAGAGGAAGAGGCAGGGGCGGCCTGGGCAGGGCTGGGGGGCAGAAGCGAGCCCCCTAACTGGGGGTCCCCGCTCTCTGCTCTAGCAACTCTCCTCCAGAGTCTTCCTGGAACACAGCACCCTCCCCAGCACCCTGAAAGTCACCTACGACTCCTTCTGCAGTAAGGGGGCTCCAAAGATGAACGAGCCCCGAGGGGACTGTGACGGCGTCCAGATCAATGTGCCGGTGAGCGTCCGCCCCGGCATTCTGGAAGCTTCTATCCCAGGAACAGGCAGAAGGAGGCTCCCCAACAAAGAGTGGGGGAGAAGCAGCTGCGGAGCTCTCTGGCCAGAGGGAGGGGCAGGAAGGGCCTGTCTGGGCCAGCTGGATGGAGGGCAGGCAGCAGCGCCCCCTCGGGGCAAAATGGGTGTCCCTCCCGCGGCGCCTGCTCTGGGCTGGTTTCCCTTCTTGTGTTTTATTTCACTTGGTGACAAAGACGCCCCCCGAGCCCACAGGCGAGGAACGGGGTGTGAAGCCGCCCGTGCTTTACACGCGCTGCGGCCCAGCAAGTCAACGCCACTAGCCGAGAGCGAACACTCAGCAGAACATGCGCCTTTGGTGCAATTCTGAAGATGCCATTTAACCCTCGAGTGTGTCGCCTACGGGGTGTCGCGCGTGACTGCGCACCCAGGTGCCCGCCGGCCCAGGGGCTGGACGCGGTGGCCTGACGCGCCGGAGACGCCTCCCTCCACGGGCGGTCGCCGGCTGGGGCCGCTCGGTCTCCCTTAGGCCTCTGCCCTTCGTTCAGGGTCCTGGCCTGAGCCTCCAGGACTTCGGGAGAAAGCCGGGGAACAGCGTGTCCTTCACAGTCGCCCCAAGCCCTTCCACGGGCGCAGCGTGACGGGCATTGCAGACCCGCAGCGGCCAGGCCGCGGGGTGGGGGCCGCGGGGTGGGGGCCGCGGGGTGGGGGACGAGGGCCGGGTTCCCCGCGGCCCTGGGTTCTGCTCACCTCCCCCTGCCCCACCCTCCTGCTCCCGCTCCAGGCCTCCCCTGCACCGGCCAGCGCCCGGCGGCCAAGGGTGCACCCTGACCGCTGAGCCCAGGCCCCTGGGCCGGGCCAGGCCGTGGGCAGGGGGTGAGGGTGGAGCCCCGGCCTGGCCTGACCCACCTTCCCGGGCAGGTCACCTTCCAGGTGAAGGTCACGGCGGCGGAGTGCGTCCAGGAGCAGGCCTTCACCATCCGGGCGCTGGGCTTCACGGACGCGGTGACGGTGCGCGTGCTCCCCCAGTGCCAGTGCCGGTGCCGGGGCGCGGGCCGCGACCCCCGCGAGCTCTGCAGCCACAACGGCACCATGGAGTGCGGCGTCTGCAGGTGGGCGGGCCTCGGGGGCGGGGCCTGGGGGGGTCCCGGCGGGCGGGGCCGGGGGAGTGGGGGGGTCCGAGGGGGCGGGCCCCGGGAGAGTGGGGGGTCCCGGCGGGCGGGCCCCGGGGGAGTCGGGGTGCCGGCGGGCGGGCCCCAGGGGGGGGAGTCGGGGTCCCGGCGGGCAGGGCCCGGGAGAGTGGGGGGTCCCGGCGGGCGGGCCCCAGGGGAATCGGGGTCCCGGCGGGCAGGGCCCGGGAGAGTGGGGGGTCCCGGCGGGCGGGCCCCGGGGGGGAGTCGGGGTGCCGGCGGGCGGGCCCCGGGGGAGTGGGGGGGTGCCGGCGGGCGGGGCCCGGGGGAGTGGGGGGGTCCGAGGGGGCGGGCCCCGGGGGAGTGGGGGGTCCCGGCGGGCGGGCCCCAGGGGGTGGAGTCGGGGTGCCGGCGGGCGGGCCCCGGGGGGGGAGTCGGGGTGCCGGCGGGCGGGCCCCGGGGGGGAGTCGGGGTGCCGGCGGGCGGGCCCCGGGGGGGGAGTCGGGGTGCCGGCCGGACGCCACCGCGGTGGTCGCGCAGGTGCGACGCGGGCCACATCGGGAAGCGCTGCGAGTGCCAGACGCAGGGCCGCAGCAGCCAGGAGCTGGAGGGCAGCTGCCGCAAGGACAACAACTCGGTCGTGTGCTCGGGGCTGGGCGACTGCGTGTGCGGGCAGTGCGTGTGCCACGCCAGCGACGTGCCCCACAAGGAGGTGTACGGGCAGTTCTGCGAGTGCGACAACTTCAACTGCGAGCGCTACGAGGGCGAAGTCTGCGGCGGCGAGAGTGCGTGGGCGGGGCCGGCGGGGCCGGCGGGCGGGGCGGCGCGGGGCGGGGTGGGGCCTTCGGGGGCGTGGGGGCGGGGCGGGGCGGGGCGGGGCCGGCGGGCGGGGCGGCGCGGGGCGGGGTGGGGCCTTCGGGGGCGTGGGGGCGTGGCGTGGCGTGGCGGGGCGGGGCTGGCGGGCGCGGCGGGGCCTTCGGGGGCGTGGGGCGTGGCGGGGCCGGCGGACGTGGGCGGGGCCTTCGGGAGCGTGGGGGCGGGGCCGTCGAGGGGCGGGGTGGGGCTGGGCGGGGCCGGCGGACGTGGGCGGGGCCTTCGGGGGCGGGGGGCGGGGCCGGCGGACGTGGGCGGGGCCTTCGGGGCGTGGGGGCGGGGCGGGGCCGCCGAGGGGCGGGGCCAGAGCGGCGGCCGGGGCCGGCGGGCTGACGGGGTGCTGCCCTGCAGAGCGGGGGCGCTGCTTCTGCGGCAAGTGCAAGTGCCACGACGAGTACCAGGGCTCGGCCTGCCAGTGCGAGAAGTCCAACAACATCTGCCGGAACCGCCGCGGCGTCGAGTGCAGCGGGCGCGGCCAGTGCCAGTGCAACGTGTGCGAGTGCGACGCGGGCTACCAGCTGCCCACGTGCGACGAGTGCCCGGGCTGCCCCCTGCCCTGCGGCCGCTACGTGTGAGTGGGGGTGCGCGGGCGGCCCCGGGCGGGACGCGCGAGGCCGAGGGGGTTCGGAGCGGGCCGGGCCGCGGGCCTCCGTCCCCTGTGCCCTCAGCCCCAGGGGCCCAGGCGGCCCGGCCGGCCCGGGAGCCCCTCGCGCGCCCAGCCCCGCCCCCGCGGCCCGCCCGGCCGGCCCAGAAGCGCGCAGCCCTCGGGCCTCCCGCACACCCGGGTCGCGCCCGCCCGGGCCGGCCCTGCGCTCACCCGCTCGCCCCGCCGCGGCCCCGCAGCTGGTGCGCCGAGTGCCTCACGTTCGACAAGGGCCCCTTCCAGAAGAACTGCAGCGCGGCCTGCGGGAACCTGAGCGCCAGGAACGGCTCGCTGTCCAACCGCAAGTGCCGCGAGCGCGACTCCGAGGGCTGCTGGATGATCTTCACGCTGCGCCAGCGCGACGGCCGCGACCAGTACGACATCCACGTGGAGGACGACCGCGGTGCGTCCCGGGCCCCCTCCCGCCCCACCTGCCCGCCGCCGGCCGCACCCCAGGGGCCAGGCTCCCACGCCCGCGACCACCCAGGCGGGGCTACGCCCGGACTTGGTCCCGGCCACTCTGTCAGGCCGACGGTGGGATTTTGAGGACCGGGTACTCAGATCTCGGCCTGCAGGGCCTCACGGCCTCAGTGCCGTTGGCCTGCCCGACTGCCCCCTGTGCTGGTGGGGGGCACAGATGCCACCTGTCCTCCCAGGGTGCACGCCCCGAGGGTGGAGACGTGCTTAGCCAACATGGCAGAACCCCCGTGCCCACAAAAGCCAGCGGTGGCCAAGACAGGGAAGATGGCAGCTGCGGGTCCCTGAGGTCAGAGCCAGGAGGACGGGCTGCAGCGGAAACCCAGGCCTAGAGCATCCAGACAGAGAGAGAGGGAGGGGTGTGGGCAGAGCCCCTGGGGCTGGGCCGTCAAGGCCTTGAGTGCCGGGAGAGTTCAGTCACTTCCAAACCTCCCAGGCGGCGACCCCAGAGCAGCGTGTTCAAGACTGACACACCGGGGGCCTCAGGACGCCGACGGGGCCACACGGGGCCAGCTGGACCATCTTGGGATGGACACAGGGGTGGAGTCAGGAGGAGCAGGCCTCCTGGGGGGTGGGGGTCAGGTCAGTTTCTAGGGGTACATGCTGGAAGTGTGGGAGCTGGGATGTAAAGTAAACACCATGCCAGTGGGTTAGGGCTTCAGACTGGCAGCACCCCCTCTTCCTCCCCAAGAGAGAGGCCGGGAGCACAGTGCTGGGAGGCCCAGCCATTTGGGTGACCAGGCCAGGCATGATCCTGGCAGGACGCTGCCATCCCCCCATGATGGGGGCAGGGGCTGACGCTCTGCCTCACTTCAGAGTGTGTGGAGGGCCCCAAAGTCGCAGCCATCGTGGGGGGCACCGTGGCGGGAGTTGTGCTCATCGGCGTCCTCCTCCTGGTCATCTGGAAAGTCCTGACCCACCTGAGTGACCTCCGGGAATACAAGCGCTTTGAGAAGGAGAAGCTCAAGTCCCAGTGGAATAATGTAAGTGGCCCCGAGGCCGAGGGTCCCGGGTGGACGGTGCGCCCTCCAGCCCCCTGGATCCCCACCCCGGGGTGCACACGAGCACCCCCAACACTGCGGCAGGTCTGCTCAGGGCTGCAAGCGCGGCAGCTGCCCGGCTCCCAGCCACCCCCCGCCAACCGCCTTCTTGCTTTGTGCCGCAGGACAACCCCCTTTTCAAGAGCGCCACCACGACAGTCATGAACCCTAAGTTTGCTGAAAGTTAGGCGCCTGGTGACTGGCCACAAGGTCCGAGATGGGGCCCCACCCGCGCCCCTCCCCGAGGCCGCCCTGCCCCGCTCCCGCCCCCGAGTCCCGCCCCCGGCCGCCCCCCGCCCAAGCCCCGACGTCCCTGCCCCGCCGCGCCCCACCCCGGCCGCCCAAGCCCCGCCCCACCACCGAAGCCCCATCCACCACGCCCCGCCCCGGCCGCCCAAGCCCCGCCCCGCCTCCGTAGCCCCAGCCGCCCCAGCCCCGCCCCGCCATCGAAGCCCCACCCACCACGCCCCGCCCCGGCCGCCCAAGCCCCGCCCCGCCTCCGTAGCCCCAGCCGCCCCAGCCGCCCCAGCCCCGCCCCGCCATCGAAGCCCCACCCACCACGCCCCGCCCGGCCGCCCAAGCGCCACCCACCACGCCGCAGAGCCCCGCCCACGCCCCGCCCCGGCGCCGGAGCCCCGCCCCGGGGCGCCCCCGCGGGTCAGCCGAGCCTGAAGCGCGACTCCCGCCCGCTGCTTCCGGCCGCGAGGGGCCCGGGACCCGGCTGGGCGCTCCCGGCCCGAGGCCCCTGCCGTGGGGGCGCCCGGCGCGGCAGAGGGGGTCCCGGAGCGCCGGGCAGTGCGGGCAGGACGGACGCGCCGGTGCCCCTGGGAGGGGCTGGGGGAGCCCCGCGGCCGCCGGGGAGGAGGCCCGGAGACGAGGGGCGGCTCTGCCGGCCCCCGCGGGGAGCAGGGCCGGCTGGGGGGGGGCGCCCTCGCGTGTCGCGGAAACCCGGCCCCGCAGGCAGCAGCTCCGGCCTGGCGCGGCCCGAAGCCGCGCGGGTGTTGGTAGCTGCGCTCCCAGGGGTTAAAATGGCCGCCCTGGGGCGCAAGGGGCCCGGCCCAGCTGTGAAGCCGCCCCCGCCAGGGAGCCAGCCCGGGGCGCCGCAGACCCCCTGATTTCCCCGCTGCTCCCCTCAGCAGTGGATCTCAGTGGATCGGCCTGTTCTGCTCCCCGCTCTGTCTGGGGAGTCCTCCACCCCCTCCCTGCACCTCTGGCCGGTACCCCAGCTCTTGTGTGCATAAATAAACAAATCTTTAAAAATAAGCCTCTGCGCGGCCTCTGCGGCGCCGGTTCGACCCCCGGCTGCTCCCCGGCCACCGGAGGAGGGTCCCGCATGGCGCGCAGACCTCTCCTGCCGCCCGCTGCTCCCCTCAGCAGTGGACTTGGGTCCTTCTGCCTGCTCTGCTCCCTGCTCTGGCTCTGGCGAATCCTCTCACCCTCCTGCGCTTCTGACTGTGCCCAGTGCTTGTATAAACAAAACAAACAAATAAGTAAAAACATGCCTCTATTTAAAAAAAATAAAAAATAAAAAAAAATAAAAATAAATAAATAAAATGACCACCCTTGTTTGTTCTGTCCCTCAGTCACATGTGTCCAGAGAAATAAAGGCAGGGCTGCTGCGGAGCAGCAGGGGCGGGTGCAGCCCCCTCCTCCCTGGGCCTACCCCAGCTGTCCTCACCGAACTCGGAAGAGGGGCAGCGGCTGTGGAGCCTGAGCCGGGCAGAGGCAAGGGGCGTCTTGCTTCTCTGTGGCCCGTCTACACCTGCCCTTGGGGTGGGCGCATTTCTCACCCGCTGTCTCTTGGGGTGACCTGGCAGTCATGGGGATTCCGTGCCAAAGGGCAGGGAGAATTGCCCATGCCAGCACAACGGGGTGAGCAGCAGAGCCACAACTGCCCAAGACAGGCGGGTGCCCAGCACCCACACAGGCTTTGCTGGGTCCTGGAGACCTGGGTCTGGGCATGGCTGTGAGAGTCACCAGGTGGGCATCAGGGAGGCCTGGCTGCATCGCACCACCTGGGGGTGTCCCCTTTGATGCTGAAGGCCCTTCTCCCCTGAACCCAGGTCTGTCCAGTCCAGGTGGCCTCCTCCACCACCAGGCAGTGACCCGGATCATGGTGCTGACCTGGCGTCTCACAGCTTCTGACACCACCTGCCTGGAGGTGGCCCAGACCCCACAGGCTCAGGCCCCTCCCGCCAGACTGCCTCCAACTCCAGCCACCACCCTGTGCTCCCTCCCATCAGCTGTAAAGTGGAGCCTCCCCCCAACGGAACTCAGGAGCCCCGACAGTTTGCTGGCCACCATTTATTACGGAGGACGTGAGTGACCCTCCAGATAGAAGGTCATGGGCAGGTCTGGGACAGGCATGAGCCTCCATGGGGGTGGGGACGCACCAATCTCCCCAATCCCCACCTCATTACCTCCCCGAGACCCTCCCAACCTGGCTCAGTGGCAGTGATTGCCCAGGGCCCTCCCCTCCTGTAGGTCGAGGTCAGGGTGGGGCAGGACTGAAGTTTCCAGGCCTGAGATTTCAGGGCTGACCCCCTCAGGAGGGGCACAGGGGGGCACCAGGGAGGCCCCCCCTAGGCGGGATGGACCAGGAGAGCAAGGCGGGGGCCCCTGGTGTCCACAACCAGGGAAGTGGTGCCCGCTGGCCTGTGCATAGCTCTCATCACCTACAGTTCTCCGGCAATCCTCTGGGAAGTCCCCAGGGAGTTGAGGGGAGCAAGCTGGGACTGGCAAGGGTATTTGGGGGGATAGAACATCAGCAGAGTCGCAGGCCCGGCCACAGGCTCCAGCGCGCAGGGACGACGGGCAGAGTTCCCCGGGAACCAGGGGTTCTGCCTGCAGCTGGGATCAAGAGAGCTTTCCCACAAAAGGCCTTAGGGACGAGACCCTCAGACACCCAGTGCGGGTGAGGGGTCACGAGAGCCCCTTCTTCCTGGCCCTGAGGGACGCCCAGAGGCGGCGTGAGGATGCTTGGAGCCCAGAGTGTTGGGTCTGGGCCCTGGTGGCCCAGGATGGTGGTGGTGCCCCGCACAGCGCCAGCCTTGCTGGGGAGGGAGCTGCCCCACATACCCTGGTGCGGGCGCCGTGATGTCCCTTAATCCAACCGCGGAAAATGGGTTCTGTAGTCACAGGCCCGCCTGCCTCCGCCCACTGACTCCTGCCCGCCCCAGCTGGCACAGACTTTCCCGGCCCCAGGCCCTTTGTCCTCCACTGAGCTGGAAACGAGGTGTCCCCAGAGCTGAAGATCTCGGGGTTTAATGTGTTACCTGCCCTGGGGAGGGCATGGTGCTTTTTCCTGGCCCTTCAGGAAGGAATGCTGACCTCCTGGGGAACGCACTTCACACCAAGGCAGGGCTGAAGGCTGCCCCAGGCCAAGGGAAACAGCTCAGGGGACCTGGAAACAGCTCTGGGCCACGCGGCCTGGGGGGCCTGGGTCCCATAGCCCCACTTTGGGCCCACCCCGGCGCTGGGGTCCTGCCATCACGATGACAACCCTGCAAGTGTCGGCCTAACGCCTGGCCCGTCTCCCGTGGGAAAGCCCTCTTAACTCCAGGTGCAGGCAGAACCCCCGGTTCTCAGGGAACTGCGCCCGTGGCCTCTGCACCTGGAGCCCGTGGCTGGGTCCGGGGCTCCTGCTAATGCGCTGACCCCCCCAAACAGAAAAGGGCTAGAGGGGCGGGTGTGTGGTGAGCTCTGCGTGGGCGGCTGTCGCAAAGTCAGCTGCTTTTCCAGGGCCACAGTTGGTGGTGCCATCTCTGGCATGGTGGCATCGCCGCCGCCCACTTGCCACTCACAGGCGCCCTATGATGGTGGGGTAGGGTTTAATAAGGTCAAAAAGCGAGCCCCACTCCTGGCCCCCCGCACTCAGGTCTGGGAGGCTGGAGTGGATAAGGGAAGGGAGAGAGCTGCCTGGGGCGGAGGCCTGAGAATGGCCACCAGGACAAAGGTCCAGCCCTGCTCTGGACCCAGAGCTGGGCCAGGATGCCCCTGCCCTGCTGGAGGCCAGCGCCCAGTGGGAACCGGGCAAGCTGTGCCCCCAGGCAGAAAGCGAGACTAGAGCATAAGGGAGCAGGTCGCCTCAGAGCAGGCTGCGGCTCCTCACCCCCGCAGGGCATGTCAGTGAACGCCCTCTCCATTCCTCCACTCCCCTCTGGTGAGTTCCTTCCTGGGAGAAATGCTGCTCGGTCGGTTTTCTGTCTTCAGGGAGACAGAGCAGCTGCCCTCGCCCTCAGCAGCGCGGCAGTGGTGGCGGCAGGCCCCGTCTGGAGCAGCACAACCGAGCCAAGGTTCACTGAGAGGCCAAAAGGAACAAAAAGGTTTCAACAAAAGTTGCGTGGCCAACTGTGGAAAGGAAGTCAGGCCCTGCAGGGAAAGGAAGTTAGATGCGTGACCCGGGTGCTCCTCGAGTGGGGAGGGAGAGGGACTCGCCCAAGGTACAGCTGGAGGACAAAGACTCTCGCCCCTGGCCCACAGGCTCGGCCAGCCCCTGGGACGTCAGCCGACCCCTCCCTGAGTGCTCTTCTCTGCGTCCTTCCTGGGGTTCTGACAGGGGAAGTCACTGCTCGCACTCTGCCCCCCCAGCCTGCACCGGAGATGTCCATTGGCACTGCCCCCCCACACCCCCACCTCACTGCCCCCTGGAGGTGCTCACCCCCAGGGCTGTGCTGGCTGGGGCGGGCGCCATGCCCCCCAGTAAATGGGCTTTTTGACATCTTTGTCTGTAACTGGGCAAGGCGGCGGCCACAGCTCGGGGCGCCTGCCGGGGCAGGAAGGACCTTTGTCACTGTGCAAGGAGTGGGAAGGCAAGCAGTGTTTGCACCGATGGCCTGGGGGCAGAGCACGAGCACCAGGGCCTTGGCTACCAGGCTCAGGTCTGCCCTCCAGCGCCAGGGCCTGCCCACTGCCTGCAGTGACTGTGCACGGGCTGGGGTGGTCAGCGGGCTGGGGGCTGCAGCTGCTGACGACCCAGGAGGTGGAGGTTGGGGAAGTGGGAGCTGGTGGCCGGGCACCCTTTTCTCCATGTCGTGAGACCCGGGCAGCCATGGCCCTGCTGGCCCCGTAGCTGTAAGCCAGTGAGGCGGGTGAGGCAGCACTGCCCAGTCCTCGGACGCAGGGCCCTGGCGGTCTTGCCCTCCAGTGAGCGGGCTTTGCACCTTGGTCTGGGAAAAATCCTAACTGCTGTGGGGCCCTCTCGGGGGGGGGTGAGCGTGCAAGAGCTCATGGCTTGGGCCCCGGCATGCTGGACGAGGGAGGGCCTGCCCTCATCTGTCTGGACCCCATCTGTGTCCCCGGGGCTGCCCTGGATTCCCAGGTTCCAGGACCAAGCCACTCGCCACCAGGGCTCGCCGCAGTGCTTCCCGAGGGTGGGTCTGGGGCGACGGCTGTGGGCATGTGTGTGCAGGGCAGACGCCTCCCGTGAGCTGGCGAGGGGGCTCAGGAGCCGGCCCCAGGGGAGGAACAACCCCTCCTCCCCGCTCTGCTCCGACTGCCAGGCACAGCCCCCAAAGCAAGCCCTGGACTCCGCACACGGCGCCCAGGGGGACGCCGCTGGCCGGCCCTGGCCCGCCGAGCCCGGGTCATGCTCCAGCGGCCTGAAAAGAAGCGGGTGTTTTAACGAGCGACCCTGAGGGCACCAACGGCCCAGGGGCTAGTGCTGGGGTGAGTGAGGGCAGAGGGCGGCTCTCTCCGGGGCCCAGGCTGGCCCTGCAGGGCGGCCTTCCAGACTGTCAGGAGAAAGTGGGGGACAAAGAGGAAAGGAAGCGCCCCCGGGATTTAAACGACAGTTTTGAAAATGGGCTAAAACAAGTTAGATGTTTTTAAGGTTCTCTAAGTAAATGCTGGGGCGCGGGGGGCAGCGGGCCTGCGGGGTTGGGGGGGCGCGGGGGCCGGAGGGGCACAGGGCGGGAGGTGGGGGGGGCTGGAGGCGCGGGGGGCGGGACGGAGGCGGGGCGAGGGCCTTCGGGCAGGCGCCTCCCCTCGCCGCTCGGCCGCGCGGTCCGCGGGCTCAGCCCATGAGAGCGGCGAGCCCTTCGTGGCCCGAACCAGCCTCGAGGGCCCCGCCCCCGCCCC